>NW_016820218.1:1589973-1619623 GCF_001698545.2 Rhinopithecus bieti | reverse complement strand
CACTGCACTCCAGCCTGGGTGGCAGAGCAAGACTCCGTCTCAAAAAAAATAAATAAATAAAAAATAAAAAAAATAAAATAAAATAAAATAAAAAAAGTGTATTTGAAGAATTAGATTTAGACCACTATAGTTATCAGATAAAAAAGCCCAGTAAACTTATATTTGTATGGAGAAAATATGAATTTAGGCTGGGCGTGGTAGCTCACACCTGTAATCCCAGCACTTTGGGAGGTGGAAGCAGGCAGATCATGAGGTCAAGAGATCAAGGCCATCCTGGCCAACATGGTGAAACTCCATCTCTACTAAAAATACAAAAATTAGCTGGGCATGGTGGCGCGTGCCTGTAGTCCCAGCGACTCAGGAGGCTGAGGCAGAAGAATTGCTTGAACCTGGGAGGAGGAGGTCGCAGTGAGCTGAGATTGCGCCATTGCATTCCAGCCTGGCAACAGAGTGAGACTCTATCTCAAAATAAATAAATAAATAAATTAATTAAATTAAATATGAATTTAACATGGCTTATAACATCCACATTAATTGAATAGGTTTTGTTTATGAAAAAAAGAATACCCTAGAAACTATTTTTCCTTTTGAAGTGACTACAGTTGAGCTAATTACATCCAGGTGATGACTGGATCATCGAACAGAACTCTGTACAGCTAGAGTTCCAGTAAGGAAAAGAAAGCTGAGCTACATGAGCTGCCTCAGCGAGCTGGCACTAGTATAGGCACTTTGCACATGTGATCTCATAGAGATAATTATTTTTAAGAAGGACCACAGTTAATAAAAAGAGAAGTTCTCTGAAACAGTTAAGCAGAGCTTCCAGAATATTCCTTATTTAATATCATGCATAATTGGAACAAAAATAAAGAATACTATTGCCTAAATAGTATGAGGAATTTGTTGATCTTCAATGTTTCTCAATCAGCATTTCCTCCTGATTTGAATATAACTAAGCATTTCTTGCAGTTAAAACCTCCTAGAATGTGTCCACAGAGCTGAAATTGACAATAGCTTCACCGTTTTCATGATTAAGTATGTTCAGTATTCTTATTAGTTACCCATTTCCTACTGGTCTTTCTGCTTAGAAAACAAATAGCTTTTACAAATTAAAGAAACAATCATTTACCTTCTGTGTCCCAACAACCCTCTCATCACAAAGATGATATTCAAAATATTTGCCTACTTAAGTAGCAACCAACCAAAACACCATACCAGTCCTCTCTGTATATTTACCAGCATGACTATCCTGAATTAGTCAGGAAATCATCCATTCTCCCCAACTAACCACCTTCAGTCCTAGCATGTTACTCTTGAATGATGGAGTGCATTATTCTATTGGTGTGTAGGATTTGCAAACTCTAGGCACATGCTATAGAACTTCTGAGCCAGAAGGACAATGGCCTGAGCGGCTGTAATGGGTTGCTCTTTTCATAGTAAAAAAAAGTGCTGTACAAATCTTTCTAGCTGATGTGGTGAATTGAAAATGAGGGGTTCTATTTTCTGAATACAAAATTCTATTGCTTAAATAATCAGAGCTATTACAGAAATAAACAAGACTCTGTGTTCAATAATAGCTGAGGCAGTGTGAGGCAGTAGAAAGAGCAGAGGTTTAAACTTGAATAAATCTAGGTGTGAAGGTGGTTTTCCTACCTCATTGATCCCGAGTATGTTACTTATTCTAATTTACTTCTATTTCCTCATTTGTAATACGGAGATAAAATGCTCCATGTGGTTTATCTGAAGTTAAAATGGGATAACATATATAGAGGGCTTAACAGAATGACTGCCTAACACCTAGTATATGCCTGATAAACAGTAAGATTATGAGTTGTCTTCTCAACTCTTTCTGAATTAATCTGTGGTTAACTCATGATAGGTATGTAATTTATACTGGAGCTTTTACTTTGTATCAGCAGTTCTTTACTTTGGTGTTGGTCATAGGGTCAAATCTATCACTGATGTGGCTACCTTCGGAAATAGTTGCTTTTATGAATTGCAGTCTTCTGCCAAATAGTTACTAGATTTCCAACTTATTTTGATGAGCTAACTTTCTCATCATATTGTTGCTTCAGCAAGATCTGTCTCTGATTCAGCTAAGCCTCTGGATTCTAACCTACATTGAACTCCCAGGATAGGAAATGTGGCTTCTCTTCTGTCTTGTGATTGTAACTAGTCTTTAATCAAGGCACAATTGAGCTTATTTATATAATAGTATCTATCAACCACTAAATTAAAAGTCATCTGCCAGTGTTAAATTATGATATGATATAGCCCATTGAAAAAATTATTTCCCTGGACCTTTAAAACCCCATTTAAACAAAATGAAGTTTTAAACCAAATACAAAATTTATTTCTAGCCACAGGGGGGCAAAAAAGCTATTCACAAGTAGTTACTAACTTTTCACCTTATTGACCCTCAAAGAGCTAGTGGTACCACCACCTAGTAGCAGTGTGACCTTGGGCAAGATAATTAACTTCATAGAGCCTCAGCTTCCTTATCTGTAAAATGGGATAATAAAAGTATCTACTTTATAGGGAGCTGGTGAAAATAAATGAGACAATATATGTAGTACCTAGAATAGTGCCTGATACATATAAGTTTTCAGTATATCTTAGCTATTAGTTTTACTTTTGAAAAGACATTTCATTATTGGTAAGATATTACAATAGTTTTAAAACTGGTTTGTTAATAGAAACGCCACCTGTTTCTCCAACTCATGTCTAAGAAAGTTGTTAACAACACAATCCTCTGACAACAAGATGAAAAAATTTGTCCTTCACGTCTCTATATTTTTTAAAAAACCATTGCTTGGCTATTATTTATATTTTTGAAATATTAAACATCCAAAAGTTTTAAAGTATGTGTGTTTGTTTTTATATGGTTTCTAGTCCTTGGCGGATTTTTATGAGTCGTTGGGTGACTGGGCAACTCTCTCAACATCCTTCTTTCTGTTAGCTTCTAATGCTTTTGCCAGCAAAAAAATGCTGGGTGGAGTTAATCATAGATGTGCTCGATTGTGATAATTCTTTCATTCTAAGCACATATTGCTTTTCCTTCGCTCCTCAGCCTACCTCTCAACTTTACTATGGTATAATATTAAAGCAAAGGTTTTGAGCAGTTTTAGTACAGATGAGATCTGAGGTAGGAGGTGGGCAGGTTGGAAGAAGAGGCAGTCTGTATTCTATGAACAAGTTTAGATATTATTCTGTAGGTTACAGAAGGTTAATTAAGGGCCTTAAGAGTGGAGTAATAGGAATTGTTTTGTTGGCAGGTGGGATGGGCTGGAGGCAGTAAAACTGGAGGTGGGGAAATCAACTGGAATAAGCCCACTAAGACATGATACGGGTTTAGTCTGGAGCATTGTGAGTGAGAATGGAGAAGGGCTGAAAAAGTTGAGATAATATATAAGATAAACAGTAAATTAGGACATAAAGTCCAATTAGATATAATGGAATCTAGGAGTTTCCTAGTAAAAAAAAATAGTTTCTTCCTCTGTAGCACAACTTACATATTAATATAAATTAACCACAACAGTATGTGCGTATATCTGCTGGTTGTTAATCTATTGTCTCAGTTCTAAACTCACCTATGATGCTGGGGCTGGCTCTCTGCAAACCACGTTTCAGCTTGGCCTGACGGTGCCATGCTAGACTCTGCCAAAGGGCGCTAGAGGGAGACACGGAACTCGAGAAAATGGAAGTGATCGAGTCCTTCCTGTTTGCTTCCTGTTCCTGCAGCATCACCCGCGGTGCATTTTCGCCCTGGCAGCCTGCGTTGTTCCAGTTTCCAGTTGTTTTTCTCCCTGCAGAAGCCTCCTCCTCATACACTCACAGAAAACACCGGCACCAGCCAATCAACCGCCTTCTCCTGGGAAGTTTGAGTTCAGCTTGAAAAGACTCCTACTCTAAACTTCTGGATGCTAATGACCCCAGTTTCTTCCCTGTGTTTCTCCCATCCCTAGAGATGAAGCCTGCACTCACTTTCTCCATATTATGTCCATGTTCCTATTTGCCTTTTCAGTCCTCTAACACCAATTTCCTATATGACGTTTTGTCTGTTAAAATAACTGGAGTGATTTTGTTTCGTTTTCCTGATGCAACATCTTTACCAAATTCTTTCCTACTTTATTCCACCCAGTTTAGGTGTTGCCCATTGTCATATGTATTTACACAAAACAAATATTAGAGGAGTGAATGAATGAGTGGTTACCATCTAGGGTGGTGGTCCCCACCCCCTGGCCACGGACCGATACTGATCCCTGGCCTGTTAGGACCAGGGCCCTGCAGCAGGAGGTGAGTGGGGAGGGAGCATTACTGCCTGAGCTCCGTCTCCTGTCAGATCAGCATTGGCATTAGCTTCTCATAGGAGCACCAGTCCTATTGGGAATGGTGCATGCCAAGGATCTAGGTTGTGGACTCATTATGAGAACTTAACTAATGCCTGATCATCCAAGGCAGAACAGTTTCATCTCCAAACCATCTCCTCCCACGTCTTGTCTGTGGAAAAATTGTCTTCCACAAAACTGGTCCCTGATCCCAAAAAGGTTGGAGACTACTGACCTAGGGGCCATCGGAATTACATACCTATCAAAAATAATGAAGAGAATAAAAATTTGGCCACCCATGGTTAACATTAATAAATCTTGGCATCTATAACAGAAGGAACACCATGAAAGAAAGGGTACTGGACTTGGAGTCAAAAGCCCTTGTTTCTGTCTACCCCCTCTACTACTACCACTTGCTGTTTGGTGTCTTAACTTCTCAGTACCTTGGTTCTTGTTACTGGATAGCTCACAGCATTTATTGAAAAATCAAGAAATAATACAAATTTCTTTTTGATGAGTATATGACATAAATGGATGCACACGATGTCTCCTTTTCTTTTAGTCTCCCTCTTTATTTTCTGTTTGATACTTACAGCTCTCATAGTAAATTTGGGCAAAAGTTGTATAAAATAATAATGGTATTAACATTTGTGGAACGCTTATGTGCTAGACACCATGCTAAACATTTTACATATATTGAGTCCATTGGTCCTTACCAGAACCTGATAGTGTCAATATTATTATTATCTCCATCGTATAAAAAGGGAAACTGAGCCAGAACTTTGAAATTGTGCCCATGTTAAGCTTTACTTTAAAGACAGTGGACCTAGAATTTGAACCTATGTGCTTAAACTCCAGACCTTGTCCTGGAAAGTTTCTTAGTTCATTTAATGTCTCAAAATATGTTTATAATAGAAAAAGAATTGAGTGTGTTGATAAGAGCCCCCTCCTTTGAACAGAAATTATCAAGCAAGTAATTATATTAAAACGTATCACCAAAAATTCAGTTCAAATGCAACTCCTAACATCAACCCCCTCCCAGCCAAAAAAATACAGTAAAAAGATAAGAATGAGAGAAGAAAATTATCCTACTCTGAAAAGAATAAAATACACTTAAGTGCTGTAAATTTAATAAAGAGCTTTTTTAAGGTGGAGCGTTCGGAAGGACAGCCATAAAAACCATTAAAGGTTTGGGCAATATATGCATGAATCATTCTAACAGTGATTTCTCAGGCTCTGTTCATTTCACCCTTACTTTTCTGTCTTTCCCTAACTTGTGATTTTGGGAAGGGTCTATAAAAATTCTAACATAATTCCCTTTTTCAAAATGAAATCACAAATTATGAAATCATGAATCACAAAATAGGTAGAACAGTATTTTCTATACAAAGTTATGCATTGACATTCATAATCTTTTCTAAACAGCCTATCAATAAGAATATATATTAATATTCTGATGGTTTCTAGTGTGTTAAAATTTGGCATATATTCCATTGAATGTGTTTTCTGGTTTTAATTCATTTTAAAAAATAATTATTTAAACATATTTTAAAAACTTGTAATAAATCTTGCTGAGCCCCAGAAACAGCTCTGAGGGAGTGTTACAGTTTGCAAACCGCTAATGAAGGGAAATGCAGGCGTCCAGCCGCTCACTTCTCACTCCATCCCAGTACATAATGAGATGCCATTCTCCCCTTCCTGAGTACATTTATGCTGGCCCACGCTCCTGGCAAGGGAGCAGGCGTCAGGCTCCATCGATCTTAGACACACAGAGAGTCACTTATCCATATGCTCAGGGTGTTTGATGCTGTGTTCCTGCCCAGTCATAAATTAGTCACTTTCAACTAGTGACTGTGAATATGAAGGAGGCATTTTCTGAAATATGGATCTTGTTTGAACAATTAGAGATAGAGAAACTAATAACCATTTTTTCCAAATTTATTATGTAGCTAAATGAAATAGCTTCAGTCTGTGGCCTCTACACATACTAATGAAAATATTCTACCTCTTAAACCTACTCCCAAAGTCTCAATTCTAAAATGAGGAGAGCAGATGTAAATAAACTGAAAAATTTGCCTCTCTTCTTTTTCTTTTCCTTTACCATAAGAGGGTCATTCTGCCTAATTTGTAGACTTATACATTAGAGTCAGAAGAAAACTTAGAAATAATGCAGGCTAGTGTCTTGCAAGACTTCCCGTGTGAGAATTTCCCAAACAGTATTTCTTATGACCTCAGATTGAACATTCTAGTGCAAAGAGTTTCCTAATTCTTCATCCCACCCTTGGAAGACAGGAATTTATTAGAAAGTTCTCACGTATTGCATGTGCTACAGTTTAGTCAATTATTAGTTGATGAGTATTCAGGTTGTTTTTAAGCTTTTGCAGTAAACATATTTGTATGTACATATGTAATTCTAAGTTTATTTCATTAAAGAAGACTCCTGTAAGTAGAATTGACAAACCAAAGTATATGTGAGCATTTAAGATTTTTTAAAATAGATAGTGCTATATGACTTTTCAAAAGGTTATGGCAATTCATATCCCAACAATGTATGATGGTGACTATTTTTCCACTGGATTTTATCAAACTTTTGCCTATGCACTGACTGGAAAAATATCCCATTGTTATTTTAATTTGCATGCCATGATCACCGCTGAGGTCAAACATCTCTTCATATGTTCGTTTGTTATCTGTGTTTGGTCTTCTGTGATTTTTTTTTCTTTCTGGTTAACTTGTTGGCCTCTTTTTCTTTGGATGGTTATATTATAAATTTGAAAGAATTCTTAGTTAATTAAGGGTTGACCTTCCTACTGTTACTGTTAAAACTTAGTTTCTGTCTTAGCCCTTCAGGCTGCTATAAAAAATATAAACTGGGTAGCTTATAAACAACATGAACTTATTTCTCACAGTACTAGAGGCTGGGAAATCCAAGACCAAGGCACCAGTAGATTCGGGGTCTGGTGAGGGCCTGCTTTCTCATAGATGGTGCCTTCTCACTGTGTCCTCACATGGAGGAAGGGACAATTGAGCTCTGTTGCGCCTCTTAATAGAAGCACTCATCCCGTTCCTGAGGGCTCCATCTTCATAACTCTCCCAATATCATTACCTTAGGGTCTAGGATTTCAACATGATTTTTGAGGAGACACAAACATTCATACCATAGCAATTTCTAGCTTCTTACTACCTTGCCTTACCTTTTCTGAACAAATTCATTTTTCAGTGATTCTCTTGAGATGCTTTCTCATAAATAAATATCTTACCCTAGTGATTCGTGTAAGGCAGGACCTTGCTACTCAAAATGTAATCCATTGACCAACAGAACCAACATCTCCCGAAGTCTATTAGACTGCAGAATTCCAAGCCCTACTCCAGACATGCTAAATCAGAATCTTAAGTTTTACAAGATACCCAGCTAATCTGTATGCACATTAAAACTTGAGAAACACAACAGTAGAGCATGAAGGGCCCATAAATCCTGCGGCTGACTTCAGTATTTATATTAAGATTACTAAAGTTTTGTAGATCATGGTAACGAAGTTCTCTATCTGGTTTTCAAATAAACTGTTGCTAAACTGTTTCTTTAGTTTATTCAAGGACATCTTGTCCCTAAATGCAATATTTTGTCATTATCTTCATTAAATCTCATCACAGTCATTATCTTCATTAAATTTCATCACATTTATTTCAATTCGTAATTCTGATTTATGATACTTTTTCTACATTTTCGTGTAGAAGCTCTCATTATCTAGTTTTTGGGGAAATTAATATAAAATTTTGATAAAGAGGTGTGGTAGGGCCCCAGATTAGTCCCATTATACTCACTTTCCTTTGTCTTATGGACATGTTAAATTCAGTTAAGATGAATTTTAAGACTAGCCTTATGGGAAAAGAGAAGGAAGAAAATATCATGTACAACATTTAACTGAAGATATCTACGTAAGTGGAAGTACTACAGTGACTTTGATCCTGTTTACAAAATAATCAACTATTGACCCCTTGCTCTCACCAGCTGCTTGTATGATAGATCCAGGCATCAACTTAGGGCTGTGTTGCTGCCCCAAGGCAGCGGTGCCTGGAAATCATTACTGCAATGATGACTCGGCCCATAATATTTCAAAGTTCCTAAATGCAGTAGAAGGCATCTGAGAGCCAAAGACAATTTGTTTTTCAAAAGTATACTGAACCTCTGGTCTGGACAAGATGTTGTAAATCTGTTTCTTCCTGTTTCGCCCCATTAACTACAACTAACTGTGAGCCCTTGAAATTACTCAAGAGATGGCTGAAAGAGAACTCTGAAAGGTGGTAAGAACAAGGAAACTGGTGTGGGATGCTAGTCTGGAGGAATAGCACAGTGGAAGGGCATCTGATGGGCCCTATCCACCACAAGAAGGCAACCTAGAGTTGGTATTTTCTGACCCCCAACCTACAATAGAAGATAGCCCAAGTTGGCTCATGTCTCTCCCACATCAAAAGAGAGTCTCTCTGAAAATATCTCTATGAAACCAGCGTGACACCAGGGCAAGAGGAATAGACCTAGAATCCCTGCTAACAATAGGTGTCTGGGAAGCACTCCCCTTTTCTGCCAGGTGGTGACTATTCTCCTGTGTTGAAATATACCAAAGCTAGAGGGAGAAACTGGCAAGAGGGATGCAGCCATAATAATTGGCCAGGCCTCTGGAAGCCTCTTTGGCCACAGGACCCTGCCCAGGAACTCCAGGGCAATACTGGGGCATATTATGTAAGAGGATTATGCCACAATAAGTA
This sequence comes from Rhinopithecus bieti, assembly GCF_001698545.2. Classification (NCBI taxonomy): domain Eukaryota; kingdom Metazoa; phylum Chordata; class Mammalia; order Primates; family Cercopithecidae; genus Rhinopithecus; species Rhinopithecus bieti. The sequence continues at coordinate 1,610,534 of NW_016820218.1, read as the reverse complement.
CCTGGCCTAGGAAGCTCCCCACCTCCACCTCCAAGTGCCTGAGGCTCCTTCCCCACTGGGACACATGGGAACAGGCAGGTAGAACCAGCAGAAAGGACCCAGCCACACAAATGGTTTGTAGAGAGACAGAAACAGCCTAGTCTAGGGAAACCCCTTCCACTTTCTTCAAGCAATACAAACAGGAACCAGTGGAAGCCCCAATGGCACCAGATAAACCAAGCAAGTCAAATAACAGCCCAAAGCTCTGAAAATTAAACTGCTATTGGAATCATAGCCTGCAAAAGTAGGCCAGGACCTGTGTGCTAAACCTAAATAGGGTAACTGCCTGTTAAAATAGATTTAAATAAGACCTAGCATCTCCTAATAAAATAGACAAAATGTCCAACACACAATTTAAAAACACTGGCTACACCAAGAACTAAAACATCCACAACTTCAGTAGGAAAAGACAATCAACTAATGCTAACACTGAGATGAGTCAGATGTTGGAATTGTTTGACATGTATTTTAGAGCAACTGTCATGAAAATGTTTCAACAATAAATTGCAAATTCACTTCAAACAAATGAAAAAATAGAAAAATCTCAGTAAAGAAATACATACATCGAGATGAAATTTTAATTTTTTTCTGAAGTAGCCCATAGGAAGACAATAAAAGATAAACAGAGGAAACAAAACTAGGAGAAATGAACAGAAAACAAATAATAAAATGGAAGCCCTAAGTGCCCTAAATGTACATTGTCTAAATATACCAATCAATGCTCAACTATATACAGTCCATAAGAAACTCACACCAAATTTAGTGACATAGGTATGTTGAAAATAAAAAAAAGGAAAAATGGAAAAAGATTATCAAGCAAACATTAACAAAGAAGGCAGAATTGGCTATATTTATCTGATAAATTAGACACCAGAGCCAAGAAAATTGCTAACAACGAAGAGAGACATTACATAATGATAAAGGAATTAGTTCACTAGAAAATCGTATGTTTACATACCAAGCAACAAAACTTCAAAACACACATGGCAAGAACCAATAGAACTGAAAGGAGAAATAGATACACACACAACTATAGTTGAAGACTGCCATACCCTTCTCTCAGCAACTGACAGAATGACTAGAAAGAAAATCAGCAAGGATATAGAAGATCTGAACAACACAATACACAAACAGGATCTAATGACATATATATAAATGTCAAAATAAATATATATGGCAAAAACTGCAATTACTTTTGCATTAACATAAACGAAGATTCCATCTCAAAACAGTAAACTATGTACCCTTTTCAAGTGAACACAGAACATATATGAAGATAAACTGTATGCTGGACCATAAAACAGACACGAACAAATTTGAAAGAATTAAAACCATACAGAGTATGTTGATAATAGAATCACACTGGAAACCAATAACAGAAGACAGGAAAATTTCTAAAAATAAGGAAACTTAACAACATGCTTCTAAATATTTCATGGGTCAAACAGGGAGTCTCAAAGGAAATTAAAAATATGAAAATGAAAATACAACACATCAGAATATGTGGGAACTATCTGAAGTAGTGCTGAGAGGGAAATTTATAGCACTAAATGCTTACATTAAAAACAAGGAAAATTTTAAAATCAATAATTTAAGCTCTTACTTCAAGAAACTAGAAAAGTAAGAGAAAAATGAGCCCCTGATAAGCAGAAGGAAGAAAATAATAAAGATCAGAGTGGAATTAAATAAAATTTAAAGCAGCAAAATGACAAAGAAAATCAATGAAAATAACTAATTCTTTAAAAAGTTAGTAAAATTGGTAAACCTCCACCAAGACTAACAAAAATGAAAAGGCAGAAAGTAAAGTTATATCATTACAAATCCTACAAGATAATAATGGAATTCTGTGACCAACTTTATGATCATATATTTAACAGCTTAGAATAAATCAATCAATTTCATGAAAAACCACAAACTGGGACATGGATGAAGCTGGAAGCCATTATCCTCAGCAAACTAATGCAGAAACAGAAAACCAAACCCACATGTTCTCACTTATAAGTGGGAGCTGAGCAATGAGAACACATGGACACAGGAAGGGGAATGACACACACTGGGTGGGGCCTGTTGTGGGAGGGCAAAGGGTGGGAAGAGCATTAGAGAAAAGAGCTAAGGCATGCTGGGCTTAATACCTAGGTGATGGGTTGTTAGGTGCAGCAAACCATGATGGCACATATTTACCTATGTAACGAACCTGCACATCCTGTACTTGTACCCTGGAACTAAAAAAATAAAGTTGAAAAAAGGTCAGTTAGGGTCACTTACAAGCTATATAACTAGAAAAAACAAAAGCAAAAACAACAAAAAACAAACGCCACAAACAACCAAAATTCAATCTAGATAAAATAGGTAATACAAATAGCCCTACAACATTTAAAAAAATCGAATTCATAACAAAACATATGAAAAAAAATCTTAGGTCTATGTCAGATGTGGTGGCTCACACCTGTAATCCCAGCACTTTGGGAAGCCGAGGCTGGTGGATCACTTGAGGCCAGAAGTTCGAGATCAGCCTGGTCAACATGGTTAAACCCCATCTCTACGAAGAATATAAAAATTAACTGGGCGTGCAGATGTGTGCTTGTAACCCATTACTCTGGAGGCTGAGGAACGAGAATCGCTTGAACCCCAAGGAGGAGATTGCAGTGAGCCAAGATTGTGCCACTGCACTCCAGCCTGGGTGACAGAGTCTGACTCTGTTACCCAAACAAAGCAAAACAAAACTTTAGATCTAGATGATTTAACTGGAGAATGCTACCAAATACTTAAGGAAAAATTAACTCCAATTTTATAACCACTTCCTCCAGAAAATAGAAGAAGGAACAATTTTCAACTCATTTTATCTGGCTGGTGTTGCCCTGATACCAAAATCAGACAAAGATAGTAAAAAAAAGAAAACAACAGATCAATATCCATTATGATATTAGACAAATATTTCCTCAACAAAACACTAGCAAATTAAATCTAAAAATGATTTAAAAGAATTGTACACCATGACCATGTGGGACTTATTCTGGGTATGCAAGTCTGGTTCCTCATTCTCAAATCAGTCAGTATAATCAACCATATCAACAAGGTTGATAACACTCAAGAAAAATTGTATGATCATATCAATCGAAGCAGAAAATGTATTTGAAGGCCTGGTGCAGTATCCCTAGCACTTTGGGAGACCGAGGTGGGAAGATCCCTTGAGCCCAGGAGTGCAAGATCAACCTGGGCAACATAGTGTGACCCCATCACTACAAAATATTAAAAAATTAGCTGGGTATCAAGGCACATGCCTGTAGCCCCAAGTACTCAAGGGTCTGAGGTAAGAGGATTGCTTGAGCCCAGAAGATTGAGGCTAAAATGAGCAATGATCATGCCACTGCACTCCAGCCTGAGTGACAGAGTGAGACTCTGTCTTAAAAACAAACAGACAAACAAACAAAAGTAAAAGAATTTGAAAAAATCCAATGCTCATTCATAATAAAAAATTCTAGTTAGTTAGGATAGAGGAGAACTACCTCACTTTGATAGGTAGCATCTACAAAAATCTTACAACTGACATCATACTATGCTTTTCCCTCAAGATCAGTAACAAGGCAAGGATGTCCATTCTCATCATTCTTACTCAACATAGTACTAGAGCTCCTAGTCATTGCAATAAGTTGAGAAAAAGAAATAAAATTCTACAGATTGAAAAAGAATAAAACTATTTCTGTATGCAGAGGATATGGTTGTTTATGTAGAAAACTTCAAGAAATGTACCAAAACGTCCTTCTAGAATTAATGTGAATTCAGCAATGACTCCATACAAGATCAGTATACACAAATAAATCCCATTTTTATATACTAACAATAACATGTGAAATTGAAATGAAAAAATACAATACAGTTGCAATTCCTCCAAAAATTAAAATATTTAAATATACATTTGACAAAATATTTTACAGAATCTATGTCTTGAAAATCACAAAATGCAGATTAAATTTTTAAAAAACGAAATAAATGGAGAGACATACCACATAGCTAGATTAGAAGACCCAATAAAGATTTCAATTCTTTCCAAATTGATCTGTAGGTTTAATGCAATTTCTTTCACTATTAATTAATTATTTAATTATTTAATTAAATATACAAACCCATTCTATGGTTTATTTGGAATGGCATGGGCAGAGGGATAGACACATATAACAATGAAGCATAATACAGAACCCAGAAATAAACCCATACAAATGTGCTGTTTTGTATGGTGCACAGTTACAAAAACAATTCAATGGTGGGAGGGTAGCTGTCTTTTTCACAAATGATCCTGGAGCAATTGGACATCTATAGGCAAAAGATGAACATAAGCAAGAAAACTTCATGCCTCAAAGAAAATTAACCAAAATGGATTGTAAACGTAAATGTAAAATGTAAAATTACAAAACTTTTAGGAAAACACAAAGAAAATTTGAGAATTTAGGGCTAGGCAAAGAGTTCTTAGACTCCATGTATGCAATACAGTCCATAAAAGGAAAGATTGATATATTGAACTTTATCAAAATAAAAACGATTGCTATGTGAAAGCCCGTGTTGAAAAAAGATAAAAGACGAAAGATGAAAGACAAGCTACGCAACGGAGAAAAGATTAGCAGACCGTATGTTCAATAAATGACTAGTACCTAAGACGCACAAAAAACTATCAAAACCCAACAGAACAAAATCAATCAGTCCAATTAGAAAGTGGGCAAATGTGTGATGTTTGGATAACAAAGCTGGTATATTTACAATGGAATACTACGTAGCAATAAAAATGAATCAAATACTGAAGACAAATCATAGAAGATCTCGAAAACATTACAATAATCAAAAGAGGCCAGAAAAAAAGAATATATGATTCCATTTATATGATGTTCTAAAACAGGCAAAAGTCATCCCTCATGATGGAAATCAGAAAAGTGGTTGTTTGAGAAAGTTGGATTGTCTGGGAAGGGGCACAAGGGAACTGTTTAAATTTATGTAAATATTCTCTATCTTGTTTGCAGTGTGGGTTATGTGGTATGCCTTTGTCAGCATTCACCAAACTGTACATTTATGATCTGTGCATCTCATTTTTTTTTTTTTTTTTGGAGACAGGGTCTTACTCTGCCACCCAGGCTAGAGTGCAATGGCATGATCATGGCTCACTGTAGCCTCAACCTCCTTGGGCTCAAGTCATTCTTCCACTTTAGCCTCCTAAGTGTCTGGGACTACAGGCATGCACTATCACACCTGCTATTTATTTATTTATTTATTTATTTATTTATTTATTTATTTATTTTGTAGAGACGAGGTCTCACTATGTTGCTCAGGCTGGTCTCAAACTCCTGAACTCAAGCGATCCTCCTGCCTCAGCCTCCCAAAATGTTGGGATTACAAGTGTGAGCCACCACGTCTGGCTTGTGGATGTCATTTAATGTAAATTATGCCTCAATAACAAAGCATAAAAAATAAAACAAAAAGCAAGAAAAATTATATTTCAAGGTAACTGAAGATGCCTTAAAGCTCAAATTTCTATCTTCTGGAGACAAAAGATGTTAGAAAACCATCTGGCCCTCACCCGGTTGAGTCATCAAATCCAGTGCACAATCCAAGAACATAAACCATAAAAGGTAAACAATTACCTTATGGGGTAGACTCAGCAACCACACATGCATTGCTCCTTCTCATCCTTCAGTACCACAGCTTTGTCCTTCTCTCCAATTAGTCATCGAGTAACTTGTTCCTGTCAACACTGGACTCCCTGCCTGGTTTACTTTTATCTTGTCCTGAGCACACTTGTTACTCACTTAAACTTCCTTCCTTTTTCCTTACTGAGTCCCACCAGGTTGTGCATGATGCTGTGTGTCCATACTTCCCAGGACTGCCAACACTTGGTAGACAAACACAGAGCTACCTCCCTCAGCTCTGATAGATTCGTGGCTGTTCTGCTTTTCTCACACGCCTGAGGAAAGAGAAAGCCTGCCCAAGCTGTAGAAACCAGCACAAGCAAGCTTTATTTTTCAACCCAGGGACTCAGGCAAGTCTTGTTTTGATGCCCAAGACAGATGTAATTGGGAGGAGGTAGGAGATGGAAGAAAAGACCAGGAGATACCAAGCCCAATACCAAAGCATCATTAAATTATTTCCTTTAAGAACTCTCTTCAGGATTATAGTTTTGAAGGATATTAAACTAGCCTGACCTATAGCTTTTGCACAAAGTGAAGTGTTACAAAAATAGCACAAGCTGGGACAGGGTGCAGTGGCTCACGCCTGTAATCTCAGTACTTTGGGAGGCAGAGGCGGGCAGATCACCTGAGGTCAGGAGTTCAAGACCAGCCTGGCCAGCATGGCGAAACCCCGTTTCTACCAAAAATACAAAAATTAGCTGGGTGTGGTGGCGTGCGCCTGTAATCCCAGCTACTCAGGAGGCTGAGGTAGGAGAATTGCTTGAACCCAGGAGGCAGAGGTTGCAGTCAGCCAAGATCGTGCCACTGCACTCCAGCCTGGGAGACAGAGTGAGACTCCATCTCAAGAAATAAATAAATAAATAAATAAATAAAAATAGCACACGTTGTGTCATCGTAGAGAGCCAGGTTCAAATCCTAGTTCTGCAAACTATTGTGTGTATATCTTTCAGGCAAAGTATTTTACCTCTCTGAGTCTTATTTTCTACATCTGTCAATCAGATGAAAGCAACACTTCCCTGACACGATTGAACTTGATTTAAATGTTTATTATTTGTAAACCATTTATCCACCATTGCTGGCACATTACATGTGTCCATTCATTCATTCTATTAATTTCATTTGACAATTTATTTATTAACTCAACATGAGCATATTTAATGATATACATTGAGTGCTTTGTATATGTTAGAAACTGTTTTCAGATGCATCAGTAAAATCCCAACCCTAATGTAACTTACATTCCATATGGAGAGGCAGGCAATAAGTAAGTGGATAAGCATGCGTTATAATCACAGAGTTATAAGAGCTACAAAGGAAAGTAAAGCATGGTAGGGATATGGAAGGTGGCACAAGGTGCTATTTTTGGTCAAAAACCCCCTCTGGGAAGATCACAATTGAATGGAAACCTGACAGATGTGAGAGAGCAATCTACTGGAAATTTGTGATTCCTTTCCCCTTTGCTTCCTGGAATGATTGTTAATAACAGAAAACTTATCAAGCATGCTGACTCCATTCAATGGTCTGTTCAGTTAACTATGTAACTATGATCATCTTTAGATAAATGGACCTAGATCAGAACAGATGTGTTTCTTTATAACTCAATTCTGCCACAAGCCCCATCAATAACTATGAAATATTTTGAAAATTAATAGTATTGCTATACTAAATAAATTTTTTAACAAAGGATGCCCAGAGAATGTTTGCATGAGGAAGGGTGGAGCAGTTTCTACTGGTCAAAGTGGAGAGGTATTAATGAGCAATCAGACTAAGACTCTGTGGTGTTTTTTAAAAGCACCAGTGACTAGGCTACTGCTTTATGAGACCCTGTAGCCCTCCCTGCACTGCCTATCTCTGCTGAAGTGATAGAGCCCTGCAAGGCATGGAGCCAGAATAAGGTCCAGATTTGAATATGTTAGAGATGGCTTTGAGCTCAGACTCATTGCAGATGACAGGTCTGGATTCTTGGACCATTCCTCAATGCTTGACATTCAATGTCAGAGGTCAAGAAAATTCCAACAGCCACCAGTATGAAGCTCTGCTGGCTACATCCTGCTCCTCTGAATATATAGTTGTTTTCACCCTGTGTAATATCATCATGCAGAAATGCCCCAAATTCATAACAGTATTCAAACTTATGAGAGAGCACCAGACACTGCCAATAAAAGTCAGGGGGATTCACATTGGATTTTTGGTCTGTGACAGCATTCATCTAAAGGGTCAGGTAGGTTTACCTGTCCACTTACCCAGGAAATTATTCCATCTATAACTCAAACAAACTTGGGTTTGAGTTGAAGGTGACTCAAACTTTGGTTACCTTATGATGTTCAGCATTGCATTCATTCAAAAAAAATACCAGTTTAATGTTTTCCTAAAGTAGTAAAAGTAATTTAAATCTTTACAGAAGTTGCTTGGGAAAATGCTATAGGGGAGAAACTCGCTATAGGGCACACTCTACATGTTTTAAGCATCCTCTTTGCCTTCATTATTTTTTTCATTGTATCCATTACAAAAAGGAATCCCCTCAAATGTCTCTTTTCTCATCCATCCCTTCTTCTCTATTTTTCTTGGCTTTTCTCCCTCACTCCCTCTCTCTCCTTAATTTCACCTTTATTATCAATTGCTCTTCTTTGAGTTCTAGGCTATTCTAATGTAAACTAATTTAGCCTTTCCCTAATCCTTTCATTTCAACCTCTCTTTCCATTACCTTGATGTCTACAACAGTAATCCAGACCATGGCTCCATGATTACTAAAGAGTATTTCCTTCTTCACCAGCTGACATGGTTGGGGGAAGCTGTGAATATGTAAATGCTATTATTTTATTGGAAACTCATTTTATACATCTTTTTGAGTGCCTGCTTTGCCCAGCATCATGGCATACAGGCAGTGGTGAAAAAGACAAGTCCTCTTTCTAAGGATATTAAGGATCTTACTGCCGTGGTAGGCAGACAGACAGACAAGTTTATAAACTTGTGGTTCTCAACCACAGTGCTGTGAAACATTCACAAGTGAGCAACTGATTTTAGATCAGGATACAATTTTCTTTGTTGTTCTGTCTGAGGATACAGCCTGTCACTATGATGTCAGTCAGATGGAATTAAACTGAGAAGTTCTTAGACTGGGAAATGTGATTGAGCGCCAGGTGCCACCTTCTCTGTGGGAATGAAACAGGTGAAGCACAGTGTTAAACCCTGGCCGAATCAGATGTCTAGTTTACTGACTCACAGGAGAAATGTGCTTTGTACACATATAAGAGGGAAGGCAGGCAGTAAACAGTAAAACAATGCTGAGGAGAATGTCATAGCTGTGGGTGTTTTTCTAGGCACCATAAGATATTATACTGGAGCAGTGACTGTGTTGTCACTATGGATACTTGTTTAGTGCTATGTTGAGACTTTTAGTCCCTTCAAGTGAGACTTTTCTAAATTCTAGTACTTCTAAGTTAGCAGTAAGACAAAAGAAATTGAGAATCACAAACCAGGAAATTGCAGATGGATGTGGAAATTGACAGGGTGTCAGAGGAGGGGAGCCTGGAGAGTCTGCTATGTTTGGGATGAAGGAAGCAAAGGGCAACAGGTACAAAGAGAAGTGGCTTATAAGAACAGTGGCATAGGATTGGCATCTGGGTCTTAGAAATATTGCATTCAGTGGGTTTCCCAGTAGACTTCCCTTTTAAAAAGTATGTAAATTACTCCTGTTTATTATTCAGCTATCTTCAAGTAGCTGAGCCAGAATTTGAACCCAGGTCAGTTTGACTTTTCATCGTGAATGCTTCCCACTCTGACATGATACTTCTTGATTGTCACACGCATTATACCTTTGTGGCAGAAACAGAGCCATGAGTGAGTCTCTCATTGCATCTGTTTCTTCCAAGAGCTGGGACATTAGGAATGTTTTTTGAATGTCTACTTCAGCAGGGAAGAATTCTGTAAAATGAAGTTTGTTTGTATTGATTTGGTACCTAGAAATGCTCAGAGAGTTCCTTCCACTCATGATCTTAAAATGTGTCACAGCAGCAGCTGAGGAGGTGGCCGCCATGGTTTTGTGTTCCTGGAGTGGCAGTGTCCAGAGGAGAGTTGGTCTGAGTAGAGTGTAGCTGCTGCCTTGTGCCAGCCCACTCTTCTATTTTCCACTCTGACCCAGCAAAAGGGTCAACAATGTAGTCAACAGAAAAAAAAAAGAGTAGGTTAGGAAAATGGTAAGTACAAACAGAATGGAAGTCCCTCTTCACAGCACTGTGCTTCACTGCTGACTTCTCATCCATGCTATTACCTTTCCATGCAACTTCCATTGTCCCTTCTGCTTGGTTTTCTCTCACAAGATTTTGCATAGGCATAGATTTAGTTATTATAGCCATTGGTGGAGAGCCGGTCCTTTTAGTTTTCTCTGACCATTCCTTTAAATAACTCCCTTGTCCAACAAGGCAAAGAAAGTAAATATTTCCATGAAAACAAAAGAAATACGCACAGGAAGAAGGAAGCACCTTTATTTCTTAGTAATTGAAGGCAAAATATAATGCCAGAATATTCTTAAACTCCCTCAGTATTAAAGATATAAATCAACTACCCTCATCTTCTGACTCTTTTTTTTTTTTTGAGATGGAGTCTCACTCTGTTGCCCAGGCTGGAATGCAGTGGTGTAAACTCAGCTCACTACAACATCTGCCTCCTGGGTTCAAGTGATTCTCCTGCCTTAGCCTCCCAAGTAACTGGGATTACAGGCACCCACTGCTACAGCCAGGTAATTTTTGTATTTTTAGTAGAGATAAGTTTTCACCATGTTGGCCAGGCTGGTCTTGAACTCCTGACCTCAAGTGATCTGCCTGCCTCGGCCTCTCAAAGTGCTAGGATTACAGGAGTGAGCCACTATGCCCAGCCTTCTGACTCTTAATAGCAAACAAATAGATGAAAGAACATCTGTCAACAACGTATGATAGTTTGAGAGTCATGGGGGTTTAAGCAATCCACCGACTTTCTGGTATGGATTAAGTCTCAACCCAGCATCAGACACACGCTTGCTCTTACACACCTAAAAATGTGAAAGGATTTTCACTACCCAGAAAAGAGATTTTAAGCCTTTGTTCAGTCAAAAAGTACCCTTTTAGATGAAGTTTTAATCCAAAGTCTAAGAAATCTAAACTCCTGAAGCAGATAAAAACGAAGCAGCTCTGAGCAGCAAAAAGAAGGCATCCTGACTCCCCTGCCACCCTCTCCTCCTCCTTGGAGCTCTGAAGCTCTGACAAAGCAGATTAAAAGGCCCAAATCCTGAGGGGGCTTTAAAATGTCTACATTGTCTGGTTCTGAACTACCCTGTCCCTATCATCCCCTGTCTACATTCCCAACTACAAGCTCTAAACGTCCAGGTGAAGCCTCCTTATGGGTTTTTATATCTCTCCTGGCAGAATGTTCCATAGACACTTACTGAATTAATGGGTGACTGGCTGTAAATGTACTATGGGCATCTATACATGAAAAGAAGAAAAGAATGGGAAGCCTGCTCTCAAGGGGTCAAAAATTTAGTCAACAGAAAAATAAGAGTAGGTTAGGAAAATGGTTAAGTACAAACAGAATGGAAGTCCCTGCTTATACAAGCAGCAGCCACTCAGAGAACACCTTTACGGAGGAAGTGGCATTTGCACTTTCTCCAAGGATGAATTAGTACTGATTAGGTAGTAAGAAGGCAACTCCTGCTAGTGGAATGCAATGAAGCTGAGAATTAGTAATAATGCCTTTTTGTGGTCAGGAAAGAGACTGTCTGGCAGGAAGGAAGGACTAGCATTGGGGAGGCATAGGAGATATGCGTGGATAGATATGCTGAGGCGAAGCTGTTGGGGGTGTTATAAATCAGGCAGCAGAGTTGGGTGTGGTTTGATTTGTAATGTGGAACCATCATCTCTTCTTAACTAGGAGAGTGCCATGATGAAAGCGGTAAGTTAAGATCCTGAGGAGAGATAAAACATGATTCAAGTCTTAGACTAAGAAAATTAGTCTGGCAGTGTTGTGCTGAGGAAAGAGAGTAGCTAGAAGGCTGTTTTAAGAATGAATGAGCTCTCTTCTTTTCTGCTGATAAGGAGATGCAGATGCCTACGCTCAAATGCAGAAACTCCCATATAATTTGCAGCAAATGCTGCCACCAGCCCTCGTGGTCCTTCTTGTGCAGATGAAAGGAACCCACTGCTGGGCTTAAAACAAGTTGATGTGTTTGCAAACAAGTACATTTGAAAAAAAACAAAGCAAAACGAAACTAAAACATAAGTAAAGCACTCTCAGTATTTTACAAACTCAGTGACCATCTTGATGATTTAAAAACTCCATTTCTATGCTTAAAGTTGTGGCAACTTTTTATTTTACTAATTTCAATTTTTTTGTATCGTCAGTGTGCTGGTTTCTGTACATGTTTCTTGTCAGCAGAAGGGGTCATGTGTAGTTTGTGTGCATTTTAAAATTGTGAATCTATCTCACCCCCTCCTTTAGTTTTAGACTTTAAATGACTTGAGGTATTCTGCTTTGCAACACCCTGTAGTGCCTAACTCAGTGCTCTGAATATGGTGACTAGTAAGTGAATATAGTGGGTCATGGAACTGTCAGACCTTGTCTTCAGGAGGTCTCCATCTTTGTAGAGCTTCCTAGCTTTCTTGCTTTATAACGTGTGGCTCATCCTGTTTGAAGAAGGGAGAGAACCACTTCTGGTTGTTTTCTTCAATTTTGCGTCATCAGTGATAGATCAGCATCACCTTGTCACGTCTCTTCACTAATGTTTTCCCTTCCTGTTTTGCTTTTGGGACTCATCTGTTTCGTTGCCATCTTAATTTGGAAAAGAAGGGACTACATTAAAGGAACAATGGAATCAACAAGTCTAATATATGATTCAGACAAATTCCTAAAGTGCTTTTCTCCAAGGCAGAATTTGCACACAGAAATTCATGTTCATTAGGCTAAAGGCAGAGCGTGTCAAGTCAGCTACAGGTTTAATTGAGAGGTCAGAACCTTTTCTCTCTGTCATTCCTACTGAAGACATCATTAGAGCTACAGTAAAATAAGAGAATGTCACAGAATGTCAGCCTAGTCATAGTGCAACTGTTCTTTTTCATTAGTGACTCAGCTGGTTGCTATGGAAACCTCACTCTAGTATCAGGGATACTAGGGCTGGTGCTTCTCCGCCTCTATTTTCAGTTAGGATAAATTGTGCTCCCACCTCATGGGCTTCTGCCATGGTATTTATATCTGGGTCACGATAATAAAGCCAGTTGGAAATATGCCTGTTGAAATTCTAGCCAGGCAGAGAGGCTTTCTACTAAAAGGAAGAGAGAATATAGGATTTCTAGGTTGATTTGAGCACCAATTACCCTGTAGGAGAGCAGGTATTCCCTTCTGCCTGATACATCCCATGGGGAGATGGCCGTTCCCTCACGGGCTTCTCCTATACGTTCTCTAGCCTGGCAGGCTGGCTTAGGAAAAATTAGATTGTCTAGTTTCAGTGTCCCCTTCCCAGCTTACCCAGGGGACCACTGATTTAAATGCTTACACTGAGTGGGCTCAGTATCACTTCATTTATTCACTCATTCATTTAATTGCAGAATAATTATAGTGGGCCAAGGATCATGTTAAATAGCATGAGTAGTTTCTGATTTGTACCCTGGTCATTCACAGTGTAATTTAGGGATGGGTCCAATAAGGAGGGAAAAAAGGCGTATAAATAAATGCTTAATAATATATAAATAAATACCATGTGATGTATTACTTGTTTTATCTTGATTTTTATTGGAAAATATTAGTTGTGTGTATATATATATGGGTACAATGTGATGTTTTGAGACACGTATACCTTGTAGAATGATCAAATCAGGCTAAGTAGCATATTTACCACCTCAAATATTTATTTCTTTGTATTTATCATATCATTTAAAATCCTCTCTATATGATATGTATTTTAATTGAGGCATGGTCATGTTTTGAAAGTTCAGAGTAAGGAGAGGCTAATTTTTTTTAGTGCGGGAAAAATTTTATTAATGGCTTCTAAATTTTCCATTACACTTAAAAAGACTTGTCCACTCTGATACTTTACACGCACACACACACTTCTTTCCTATGTGTTTTTACAGTTTAATTTTTTAAATATTTATTTTGATCTACCTAGAAGTTTGGTTAAAAAAGTAAACTAAGGGCATAGCTTAATTCACTTTTTACTGATTCCACTCTGCCTGGGTGAGCTGATACTTCACAGAATAGATGATTTTTTTTTTTTTTTGAGACAGGGTCTCACTCAGTCACCCAGGCTAGAGTGCAGTGGCCCAATCACAGCTCACTGCAGCCTCAACCTCAGGCTCAAGTGATCCTCCCACCTCAGCCTCCTGAGTAGCTGAGACTACAGGCACATGCCACCATACCTGGCTAATTTTTTGTAGTAATGGGGTTTCACCACATTGTCCAGGCTGGTCTGGAACATCTGAGCTCAAGTGATCTGCCCACCTCGGCCTCCCAAAGTGCTGGAATTACGGGCGTGAACTACTGAACCCCACTGAATTGGTGACATTTAAGTTGGAGCTTTAACAGATGTGTTATCCAGTGGAATGTCTCAGCAATTCAGAGCTGTGGTTAACATAAAGGACTTCAGTTACAGCAAGGTATGATCTGGATGAAAGTCTGATTGCACTTTGAATGTGTATTAATCCTCTTTAATGCAAAACATTTTCTGGTAAGTAGAATGGGATTCTGTTTTAAAAAGGAAAAATATCTGGAAAACAAAATACACTTCAGAAAACTTTCTGGAATCAGAGCCAGCCCAAGTGAAAAAGTCAACTTGAATATCTTGTTGTCAGTTAATCTTTTTTGCTGGAATTGATATATTGAGAGATGCATCTGTTGTAATTCCAAAGGAACAAAAAGATACTGAACATAAGTTCTCTGTGATCCTTACAGTTGGTCTGGCATAAAAGGATTCCTCACTGTACCTATTTCCTATAAAACGAAGGTAATTGGTGACTGTGGGTTAATAAAAGTGGATCTCTTTCCTGCATATCAACCATCGTTCAGAAGTAGAGGCAAAAGCCATTATGTAGCGGTCAGGGTTCTTTATGAAATATTTCCTGAAACAGGACCTCGTCATGGAGCCAAAATGATATTTATAATGGCCTGGGAATGTCCTTTCCTACTGAGCCTGTGTCACCGCATAGCTCATAACTTAAAGCAGCACCTTCTAAGATGAACGTTTTTCATAGCCTGCTGACAGCCGAGTTTTGCTAACATGGTAAGCAAAAGACAAGAAACACTTGCGATTTTGTATCTGCAGATCAGATCAGATGCTGAGGTCTGTTTAGGCTCAGAATACCTCACCAATGTCCTCTGCCAGACCGGGCTTCGTTGGAGGAGGCTCTTTGCAAAACTGTGCTCCTTAAAATCCAATTAGCAATGGAATTCATTAAGTGCAGCAGTGAACAACACCAGTATATCGCAATCTTATATTTTTTAAAATAAAGAATACCTATATTTGTATAGGTGATATATGTAATATGGTACAAAATTCGAAAAGTATCTGCAGATAGACACAATGATAAGTATGTTTCATTCCCACTTCCATGCCCCAGTCAACAGCTCACCTCCTTGGAGAAAACTACCATTGCCAATTTCTTGTGTCTCTGTTCAGGGAATCTGAAGCGTATAGACACATATAAGCACTTATGGAAATAGTGGAATACTATGCAAACTTTATGCACTTTGTTTTTTCACTTGAAATTATTTTGTACATGTGTAGGAGAAGAAAAATATTTTTCCTCCTACTCATCCTGGGTCCATGACTGAGAACCATATGACAAAAGACAGATTAACAAGAGAAAATAGTAGAAATGCATTTAACATAAACTTCATGTGATATTGGAGACTTCACAAGGAAATGGTGACCCAAAGAATCAGTTAAACCTGACAATTTTTTATGGTAGGTTTGTTGAAGAGTGAATAGTCATGAAGAACTATAATGGGGCAAAAAGAGTATGATCTAATGGCAACAAACTGGGGTAAACTTAACAGGCCTGTTTGTTCAGATTATTTTTTTATTATTATTATACTTCAAGTTCTAGGGTACATGTGCATAATGTGCAGGTTTGTTACATATGTATACTTGTGCCATGTTGGTGTGCTGCACCCATCAACTCGTCAGCCCCCATCAACGCGTCATTTACATCAGGCTATAAGCTGCAAGTTGCGAAGTCCCTCCCCCCCAGGTGCGGCCCCCCCATTAATAGGCGCACGAGTGTGTTGATGTTCCCTTCCCCCAGTTCCAAAGTATCTGCGTTGTCCGTTCCCCCCTATGAGTTGAGTACATGCGGTTGGGTTTCTGGTGCGTTCGCGTAGGTGCTGAGAATGATGGTTCCAGCTGGCATCCTTTTTTTTTTTTTTTTTTTTTTGCCACTCTCGGTTCTTCAGACGTTAAGGACTGTTTCTTTCTGCCAGGATAGGGAGGGCACTGCTCATTTTGATGGGTCTATACTAACCTGTTATAACCTGCTTTGGGGGGTTATAATAGAAAATCCTTCCTAGGTTTTATGACCTTCTTCAGGAGAGAAGGGCAGGAAAAGTTCAGAGAAAACTTCCTGCTTCTGCTGTTTTCTCAAATTCCTTCAGCTTAAAATATTTTGGGGTAGTATATCCTGAGTCCTGTCAGACATCCTTCCATACTCCAAATGAGCTGCCTCATTTTATTTTTTTTATAAGCCACATAGTATTCCATTGAATGAAAATATCATAAGCATTTAACCAATCCCATCTTCCTGGAAATTGGAAGCAGTTTCAATGTTTTGCTATCACAAACAACAGTGCAATGAGTATCCTTGCCCATATGTCATTTCATACCTGTGCAAATACATGCAGAGTAAAATTTGTTGATGTGCAAGTGCTGAGTAAAATAGTGTGTGTACATGTAATTTTGATAATTTTGCAAAATAATTGCTTATGATTAAAGTTGTATCACTTTGTACTCCCTCCCAATATGTATGACAGCTCTTGTTTCCCCACACCCTTACTATCACAATGTGTTATCAAGTTTTTTGCTCGGTACTCAGTTTGAGAGGCAAAGATGTGTATTTCATTGTAGTTTTAATTAGCATTTCCCTTATCAGGGAAATTGAGCATTTTTTTCATACATTAAAGAGGCATTTGTATTGTTTTTTTCTATGAAATATTCATGTAATTTCCATAATTTATTAGTTTATTAATTTCTTACTGATTTGTCTGTGATATAAGTTGCATATATTTTTCTCAGTTGTCATTTCTCTTGAGTTTTTACAATATTTTACCCTATGGATGTGTGTGTGTGTGTGTGTGTGTGTGTGTAAAAAGTTTTATTAATGGCTTCTAAATTTTCCATTATATTTAAAAGGACTTGTCCACACTGATATTTTATATACATATGTAAAAACATATATATATGTACACACATATATACATATATATGGACATATATATCCTTCTCATGTTTTTATGCTTTAATTTTTTTTATTATACTTTAAGTTCTGGGTTACATGTACAGAACACGTAGTTTTGTTACATAGGTATACACGTGCCACAGTGGTTTGATGCACCCATCAACCCATCACCTACATTAGGTATTTCTCCTAGTGTTATCCCTCCCCTAGCTCCCCATCCCCAACAGGCCCCGGTGTGTGATATTCCCCTTCTTGTGTCCATGTGTTCTCATTGTTCAACTCTCATTATGAGTGAGAACATGCAGTGTTTGGTTTTCTGATCTTGTGATAGTTTACTGAGAATGAAGGTTTCCAGCTTCATCCACATCCCTGCAAAGGACATGAACTCATCCTTTTTTATGGCTGCATAGTATTCCATGCTGTTTATGTGCTACCTTTTCTTAATCCAGTCTATCATTGATGGACATTTGGGTTGGTTCCAAGTCTTTGCTATTATGAATAGTGCTGCAATAAATATACATGTGCATGTGTCTTTATCATAGAATGATTTATAAGCCTTTGGGTATACGCCCAGTAATAGGATTGCTGGGTCAAATGGTATTTCTAGTTCTAGATCCTTGAGGAATCACCACACTGTCTTCCACAGTGGTTGAGCTAATTTACACTCCCACCAACAGTGTAAAAGCGTTCCTATTTCTCCACAATCTCTCCAGTATCTTTTGTTTCCTGACTTTTTAATGATCGTCATTCTAACTGGTGTGAGATGGTATCTCATTGTGGTTTTGATTTGCATTTCTCTGATGACCAGTGATGATGAGCATTTTTTTGTATACCTGTTGGCTGCATAAATGTCTTCTTTTGAGAAGTGCCTGCTCATATCCTTTGCCCATTTTTTGATGGGGTTGTTTGTTTTTTTCTTGTAAATTTGTTTAAGTTCTTTGTAGATTCTGGATATTAACCCTTTATCAAATGGGCTAATTTTTTAAAATAAGCCACATAGTATTCCACTGAATGAAAATATCATAAGTATTTAACCAATCTCAGATTGCAAAACAATTCTCCCATTCTGTAGGTTGCCTGTTCATGCTGATGATAGTTTCTTTTGCTGTGCAGAAGCTTTTTAGTTTAATTAGATCCAATTTGTCAATTTTGGCCTTTGTTGCAATTGTTTTTGGTGTTTTGGACATGAAGTCTTTGCCCATGCCTGCATCCTGAATGTTATTGCCCAGGTTTTCTTCTAGGAATTTTATGGTCCTAGGTCTTACATTTAAGTGTTTGATCCATCTTGAGTTGATTTTTGTATAAAGCATAAGGAAGGGGTCCGGTTTCAGTTTTCTGCATATGGCTAGCCAGTTTTACCAACACCATTTATTAAATAGAGAATCTTTTCCCCATTGCTTGTGTGTGTCAGGTNGTTGGTGTATAGGAATGCTAGTGATTTTTGTATGTTGATTTTGTATCCTAAAATTTTGCTGAAATTGTTTATTACCTTAAGGAGTTTTTGGGATGAGGCTATGGAGTTTTCTAGATATAGAATCATGTTGTCTCCAAACAGTGATAGTTTGACTTTCTCTCTTCCTACTTGGATGTCCTTCATTTCTTTCTCTTGCCTGATTGTTCTGGCCAAGACTTCCAGTACTGTGTTGGATAGAAGTTGTGAGAGAGGGCATCCTTTTCTTGTGCTGGTTTTCAAAGGGAATGCTTTCAGTTTTTACACATTCAGTATGATATTGGTTGTGGGTTTGTCATAAATAGCTCTTATTATGTTGAGATACATTCCACTGATACCTAGTTTGAGAGTTTTTAGCATGAAAGGCTGTTGAATTTTGTTGAAGGCCTTTTCTGCATCTATTGATATAATCATGTGGTTTCCGTCATTGGTTCTGTTTATGTGATGGATTACGTTTATTGATTTGCATATGTTGAAGCAGCCTTGCATACCAGGAATGAAGCTGACTTGATCATGGTGGATAAGCTTTTTGATGTGCTGCTAGATTTGGCTTGCCAATATTTTATTCAGGATTTTCCTATTGATGTTCAGGGATATTGGCCTAAAATTCTCTTTTTTTGTTGTGTCTCTGCCAAGGTTTGTTATCAGATGATTCTGGCCTCATAAAATTAATTAGGGAGGATTCACTCTATTTCTATTGATCAGAATATTTTCAGAAGGAATGGTATCAGCTCCTCTTCGTACCTCTGGTAGAATTCAGCTGTGAATCCGTCTGGTCCTGTACCTTTTTCGGTTGACAGGCTATTAATTACTGCCTCAATTTCAGAACCTGTTATTAGTCTATTCAGAGATTCAACTTCTTCCTGGTTTAGTCTTAGGAGGGTGTATGTGTCCAGGAATTTATCCATTTCTGCCAGATTTTATAATTTCTTTGCGTAGAGGTGTTTACAGTATTCTCTGATCGTAGTTTGTATTTCTGTGGGATCGGTGGTGATATCCACTTTATCATTTTTCATTGAGTCTATTTGATTCTTCTCTCTTTTCTTGTTAGTCTTGGTAGCAGTCTATTTTGTTGATCTTTTCAAAAACCAGCTCCTGGATTCACCGATTTTTTTGAAGGGCTTTTTGTGTCTCTTATCTCCTTCAGTTCTTCTCTGATCTTAATTATTTCTTGTCTTCTGCTAGCTTTGAATTTGTTTGCTCTTGCTTCTCTAGTTCTTTTAATTGTGATGTTAGAGTATCAATTTTAGATCTCTCCTGCTTTCTCTTATGGGCATTCAGTGCTATAAATTTCCCTCTACACACTGCTTTAAATGTGTCCCACAGATTCTGGTACATTGTATCTTCATTCTCATAGGTTTCAAATAACATCTTTATTTCTGCCTTCATTTCGATATTTACCCAGTAGTCATTCAGGAGCAGGTTGTTCAGTAGCTGTGCGGTTTTGAGTGAGATTCTTAATCCTGAGTTCTAATTTGATTGAACTGTGGTCTGAGAGGCAGCTTGTTGTGATTTCTGTTCTTTTACATTTGCTGAGGAGTGTTTTACTTCCAATTATGTGGTCAATTTTAGAATAAGTGCAATGTGGTGCTGAGAAGAATGTATATTCTGTTGATTTGGCATGGAGAGTTCTGTAGTTATCTATTAGGTCCACTTGGTCCAGAGCTGAGTTCAAGTCCTGGATATCCCTGTTAATTTTCTGTCTTGTTGGTCTGTGTAATGTTGACAGTGGGGTGTTAAAGTCTCCCATTATTTTTGTGTGGGAGTCTAAGTTTTGTTGTAGGTCTCTAAGAACTTGCTTTATGAATCTAGGTGCTCCTGTATTGGGTGCATATATGTTTAGGATAGTTAGCTCTTCTTGTTGAATTGATCCCTTTGCCATTATTTAATGGACTTCTTTGTCTCTTTTAATCTTTGTTGGTTTAAAGTCTGTTTTATCAGAGACCAGAATTGCAACCTGTGCTTTTTTTTTTTTTTTTTTTTTTT
>NW_016820218.1:1563993-1589654 GCF_001698545.2 Rhinopithecus bieti | reverse complement strand
CTTTCCATGTTTAGTGCTTCCTTCAGGAGCTCTTGTAAGGCAGGCCTGGTGGTGACAAAATCTCTCAGCATTTGCTTGTCTGTAAAGGATTTTATTTTTCCTTCACTTATGAAGCTTAGTTTGGCTGGATATGAAATTCTGGGTTGAAAATTCTTTTCTTTAAGAATGGTGAATATTGGCCCCCACTCTATTCTGGCTTGTAGGGTTTCTGCAGAGAGATCTGCTGTTAGTCTGATGGGCTTCCCTTTGTGTGTAACCTGACCTTCTCTCTGACTGCCCTTAACATTTTTTTCTTCATTTCAACATTGGTGAATCTGACAATTACGTGTCTTGGGGTTGCTTTTCTCGAGTAGTATCTTAGGGTGTTCTTTGTATTTTTTGAATTTGAATGTTGGCCTGCCTTGCTAGGTTGGGGAAGTTCTCCTGGATAATATCCTGAAGAGTGTTTTCTAACTTGGTTCCATTTCCCCCATCACTATCAGGTACACCAATCAAACATAGATTTGATCTTTTCACATAGTCCCATATCTCTTGGAGGCTTTGTTCATTTCTTTGCACTCTTTTTTCTCTAATCCAGTCTTCTTGCTTAATTTCGTTAATTTGATCTTCAGTTACTGATATCCTTTCTTCCACTTGATCGAATAGACTATTGAAGCTTGTGTATGCTTCATGAAGTTCTCCTACTGTGGTTTTCAGCTCCATCAGGTCATTTAAGCTCTTGTCTACTCTGGTTATTCTATTTAGCCATTTGTCTAACATTTTTTAAAGATTTTTAGCTTCCTTGAGATGGTTTAGGACATGCTCCTTTAGCTCAAAGAAGTTTGTTATTACGGACCTTCTGAAGACTACTTCTGTCAACTCGTCAAACTCATTCTCTGTCCAGTTTTGTTCCCTTGCTGGCGAGGAGTTGTGTTCCTTTGGAATAGAAGAGGCATTCTGGTTTTTGGAATTTTCAGCCTTTCTACTCTGGTTTCTCCACATTTTGTGGTTTTATCTACCTTTGGTCTTTGATGTTGGTGACCTACAGAAGAGGTTTTGGTGTGGATGTCCTTTGTGTTGATGTTGATGCTATTCTTTTCTGTTTGTTAGTTTTCCTTCTAACAGACAGGCCCCTCAGTTGCAGGTCTCTTGGAGTTTTCTGGTGGTCCACTCCAGACCATGTTTGTCTGGGTATCACCAGCAGAGGTTGCAAAACAGGAAATATTTCTGCCTGATCCTTTCTCTGGAAGCTTCATCCCAGAGGGTCACCCCTGTATGAGGTGTCTGTCGGTCCCCACTGGGAGGTGTCTCCCAGTCAGGCTACACGGGGGTTAGGGACCCACTTGAGGAGGCAGTCCGTCCGTTATCGTAGCTCAAACGCTGTGCTGGGAGAACCACTGCTCTGTTCAGAGCTGTCAGGCAAGGGCATTTAA
Source organism: Rhinopithecus bieti (assembly GCF_001698545.2). Lineage (NCBI taxonomy): Eukaryota > Metazoa > Chordata > Mammalia > Primates > Cercopithecidae > Rhinopithecus > Rhinopithecus bieti. The sequence continues at coordinate 1,588,242 of NW_016820218.1, read as the reverse complement.
GTCTGGAGAAGTTGTCTGCTGCCTTTTGTTCATATATGCCCTGTACCCAGAAGTGGAATCTAAAGAGGCAGTAGGCCTTGTTAAGCTACAGTGGGCTCTGCCCAGTTCAAGCTTCCCTGCAGCTTTGTTTACATTGTGAGGATAGAACCACCCACTGAAACCTTAGCAATGGCAGACGCCCCTCCCCCCACCAAACTCCCCCATCTCAGGTCGATCTCAGACTGCCGAGCTATCAGTGAGCAAGACTCCATGAGTGTGGGACCCGCCAAGCCAGGCACAGGAGGGGATCTTTTGGTCTGCCAATTGTGAAGACCATGGGAAAAGTGCAGTATTTGGGCAAGAGTGCACTGTTCCTCCAGGTTCAGTCACTCATGGCTTCCCTTGGCTAGGAGAGGGAAATCCCACGACCCCTTGCACCTCCCGGGTGAGGCAACGTCCTGCCCTGCTTTGGCTTGCCTTCCATGGGCTGCACCCACTGTCCAACCAGTCCCAGTGAGATGAACCAGGTACCTCAGTTGGAAATGCAGAAATCACCCGTCTTCTGTGTTGATCTCACTGGGAGCTATAGACTGGAGCTGTTCCTATTCGGCCATCTTCAGTTTAATTTTTTTAACATTTATTTATTTTTATCTACCTATAATTTTAGTAAAAGAAATGAAGTAAGGGCCTAGTTTGCTTCATTTTTTGATGACTCCAATTTTGGAATAATCACTTTTCCTCCATTTATTTAAAATGCCTAATTCATCATATGCCAAATGCCAGCATGCCTTTGAGTCTATTTTAGAATTTTGGTCCATGCCATTGACTTGTGCATTCATGTGCTTGTATCACAGAAATTTATCATTTGTACTTGTACCAGTTAATTAAAACCAGCTGACTTGTAGCTTCAAATCTACACTTTATTGCCCTGTTGGAGATACTGGAGCTGGCTCCTCTAAGCTAGTAGATTTTCCCTTGCCAGTAGAGAGTGCTGGAAGGTCACCACAGTAAGGATGCTTCTCTTCCTGGTTCCTTGTAATTTTCTTGCAGTGACCAGTAGCATGTGGGTCACCCATCGATGCTCACCTTCAGGTTTGCCAAGCCTAGTCCTTGCTTCCTTGCCCTGCTGTGCATACTCTGCTTGACAGCTATGAACGAACTCTGGCCTGGAGAAAACTCAGGGCTAGAGCAGGAACATACTTATAATGAATTTTTGTACTTATCTGATGTTCAAATTTAACTGGGAGCCTTTTTTTTTTTTTTTTTTTTGGCTAAATCTGGCAGCCCTGCCAAGAAGATGCTCCCTTTATTGAGGCACTGAGAAATAAATTAGGGGGAAGAGTACCAGCATCCTTGAAAATTCTTGGGTTGTTTCCCCTTTGTAGGCAGAGTATTGTCATAGGGGGTTTTGATTTGAAATAGTTTTCTGATTTCAGTGAGGAAAATGACGTCCAGAGTAGCAGAGGCTGGCAGCAGCACTTAACAGCCAAACAGGAGGCTTGGTGGGGGGTGTGCATCTACCACAAAGGACAGCAGAAAAGTCCTGGTAATCAAAATGTGTTTTCCTGCAGGATCCTTGGTGGTAGCTAATTGATCACAGTGTCCCTAAGAACAAAATAGATGGGCAATTTACTGGAGTATTGGTTGATCTATATCACATTAAAAAGTCTCTAGCTATGGTTGTCAAAAACCTGATTGAGTTACCACAGTGGAGAATCATAGCCTCCACTCAGTTTTCAGATCTAAGTCAATTCACAAACCCCAAATCCTTTTTGATTAAAAAGGGGTCTGATTCTTGTTGCCTCATTGAGAATTGAAAGTACATAAATGTAAATCTTTCTCCAAGCTTTTCTTAGAGGCCCTATGGTGATTTTGTACTGGAGGAAAAGAAATACCCAGATCTTTGAGGGAATTACTTGGATACTCACTTTGAATTGTCTACTTTCTGGGGGCCTAAAATGTCACTGTGGCCTGTCTGTCAAAGTGAGAGCTTATGATTGCAGGTAATAGATGGAGCCTTAGCTCAAGTCTGGCTCAAGTTGGCTCAAAGACTTACGTTGTGTTTATTTGCCCAGCTTTTGAATGTAGATTGGAATAGACATACTTTGTTATTGGCAGAATTCCCATATTGGATCTCAGACCTTGGAACTTTCTTCCACTTCCTACCAAGATTGTGAACCAAAAGCAATACTGCACCACACCCCCACAAATAGTTGAGATTAACGCCACCATTAAAGACTTGAAAGAAGTAAGGATAGTAGTCTATCACGACCCCATTTGACTCACCTGTTTGTCCTGAGTCAAAGGATCTCAGAGAATGACTGTGGACTATCACAAACTTAATCAGGGAGTGACTCCAATTGCAGTTTAAGATGGTTAATTTTATATGTCAACTAGTCCGAGTTAAAAGTTGACAAGGCAGCTGGTGAAACATTGCTTCTGGGTATGTCTGTGAGGGTGTTTCCAAAAACTAGCATTTGAATCAATAGAATGAGTAAAGAAGATCGTCCACACCAGTGTTAGTGAACATCATCCAATCTGTTGAGGGCCAAATAGAACAAAAAGGCAGAAGAAGGGTGAGTTCTTTCTCTCCTTGAGCTGGGACATCTGTCTCCTGCCCTTGGACTGGTCCTTGGACCTTCAGAGTCAAGGACTTATACAAGTGGCACCCTCCTTCATTCTGGTTCTTATGCCTTCAGCCTTGAACTGGGAGTTATACCATGTTACACTTGTCCTCAGGCCTTTCAGATTCATACTGAATTGCATCACTGGCTTTCCTGGTTCTCCAGCTTGCATATGACATATTATGGGACTTTTTGGGACCCATAATTAAATCTCATGAGCCAATTTCCTTAACCAATCCTATTGGTTCTGTTTCTCTGGAGAACCCTAGGGAATACTCAAGTGCTATCCCAAGTATAATATTTTTACTGCATAAAGCATCTCTAGTACTTGTTTTCCAGCCTTAGCATGGAAAGTATATTTTCCTCCATATCAATTTGCAAGAATCACCCAAAGCAGTTTGCTTTAACCTGGTGTGGTATGGTTCACATTCAGAGCCTTGCTTTAGGGCTATGCCAGTTTTCCTGCTCTCTGCAATACTACAGTCTGGAGACCTTGATCATTTTCACATTTCAGAAACCATCACATTAGTTCACTATTTTGATGACACTATGCTAATTGAATATGATACACAACAAATAGCAATCACTTAGGAAGACATGTGAGAACTATAGAGTGGAAAAAAATGTGCAATACTTGATGTGCCTTTTTGTATTTTGGAGGCATATGCTGGATTTGAGTGTGCTTCTTTGATCCATATAGAGTCACATAAAAAACCTTATGATTCACCAGATCCAATGATACTTGAAGTGTATGTGACAAATAGAGATACTGTATAGACCTTCTGGCAGGCATTAATGGGAAAGTCATAGTGAATACCTGTAGGATTTTGGAGAAAAATTTTTATTTTGTAGATAACTATTTCCATTTTGAGAAACAACTTCTGTCTTTATACTAAGTCTAGAAAAGAGATACAATCTCTAACCATGGGACATCAGGTAACTATGTGTTCTGAGCTTTCCATTATGAACTGGGTGTTTCTTGACACGCCTAGCTATAAGGTTGGCTGGGCAAGAAGCAATATATAATCAAGTGGAAATAAAATATAAAAGACAAAACTTGGGCAGAGCCAATAAGTAAACCGAGCAGGTGACTCAGAACCCTTTAACCCGGGTTAGTGTTGCATCATCTCTCCCTCAAGTTATGACTTTGGCCTTCTAGGATGTTCCAAACCACCACCTATCTGAAGAAGAAAAAGAAATCTAACTTATGGATGGGTCTGCACATTATGTTGACACTATCCAATAGTGGACAGCTATAATACTATAGTCACAGTCAGAGGTAACCCTACAGGATTATAATAAAGGAAAATCCAGTTTTCCTTTATTATAATTAATAATTATAATTATTTATTATAAGAAATAAAATTACAGGATTATAATAAAGGAAATCTGCCCAGTGGGCAGAACTTTAAGCAGTAAATTTGATTATCCACTTTTCCAGTAGTAAGAGATGGCCAGAAATAAAAAATTAATGTATTCACAGGCAATGGCTAACTGCTTGAATAATGGTCAGTGACTTCAAAGGAACAAGGTTGAGACATTGGTGACAAATAAGTCTAGGGAAGAGATGTGGTTAGACTAAAGATAGTGAATGGGCACAGATGGTGAAGGTATTTGTATGCCATGTAAATGGTTATCAAAGGGCATTCACTTCAAAGGAGGTCTTAACAATCAAGTGAAGAAAAACGACACACTCCATGCATGGCAGTCAGCCTCATTCCTTGGCCATTTCAGTTGCTGCTTAATGGGCCTATGAAATAAGTGATCATGGTGATATGGATAGAGGCTATGCATGGGCTTAACAGTATAGACTTCTTACTAAGGCTGACCTGTCTAACATTACTATTGAATGCTTAATCTGTCAACAGCAGAGACCAACACAGCCCTGATATGGCATCATTACCTGGAGAAACTGGCAAATCACTTGGTGGCACATTGATTAGACCTCTTCCATCATGGAGAGGCAGAGATTTATTTCTATTGGAAAGGAAACAATTCAGTATATGGATTTGCCTTCCTTGCACATAATGATTCTGGCAGCCAGACCATCTGTAAACTCACAGAAAGAATGCCTTTGTCAAACAAAGCATTCCCCATATCATTGCTTCATTTCATATCTAGGAAAGTCCAGCAATGAGGCCATGTCCATAGGACTAACATATCCATCATGTGGAAATGCAGATTCTTATTAAAAGTTTGCTTGTTTTGCTGAATACTTATGAGATTCTTGCTTCCAACCAAAATAGAGTAACAGTGATTGGATTTACCTTCCTACATGAAATAATTAAGAGATCAGATAAAATATATAAAACAATGGTTTTCTAGACATTGGACATCAGAAAACAAAAGACAGTGATCTTTGAGAGATGAGAAAGAAAGTCAGCTCTACAGTTGTCCCAGCTTACTTCCTAAAGACAATTTCCAAGGTGTATTTTCTTGGAGAATTGACCTCTTTATCATTAGATAATGCCCCGTTTTGTCATTAATACTCTTAATTGTTCTGAAGTCTGTTTTCTTTTAAATTAATATAGCAATTCCTAGTTAATTTTGTTTAGTGTTAGTACAATATATCTCTCTTCATAACTTTACTTTTAGTCTGTGTCTTTATATTTAAAGTGAGTTTCCTGTGGATAACATCGTTGTGTTTTTTTTTTATCCACTCTTAAACTCTCTGTTTTTTAATTGCTGTACTTAGACCATTCACATTTAAGGTGATTATTGATATGTTGGGTTAATATCTACCATGTTTTTAACTCTTTTCTATTCATTGCACTTATTTTTTTTAAATCTCCTTTTCTCTTTTCGGTTTTGATTAGAATTTTTATTATTATTCAATTTTTATCTCTCAGCTTATCAATTATACTTCTTTTTTTATTAATGTTTTAATGGTTTCCTTAAAATTATAATATAAATTTACAACTAATCTAATCCAGTTTTACATAACACTATACCACTTCACAGATAGTACAGGAACTGAATTTGTTCACAGATAACATGATCATCTATGTAAAAGATCCCAAAAAGTCATCATCAACAAGTTATTCTAGTCCTTCTAGAACCAATAAGTGGTTATAACAATGTGGCTGGATACAAGGTTAATATATAAATGTAATTACTTTTCTTTATACCAGCAATGAACAATTGGAATTTGAAATTTAAAACACAATAACATTTACATTAGCATAAAATGAAATATGTATAAATCTAGCAAAATATGTGCAGGATCTATATGCCTACAACTAAAAAATAATAGAAAACAACAAAGAATATTTAAATAAATGGAGAGATAGTCCATGTTCACGGATTGGAAGACCCGATATTGTCAAGGTATCAATTTTTCCCCATTTGCTCTACAGACTCAATGCAATCACAATAAAATCTCAGCAAGCTGTTTTCAGTTATTGACACATTAATTCTAAAGTTTATATGGAAAGGCAAATACCCAGAACAGCCAACACAACATTGAAGAAGCAAGTGGAGGACTGACATTACCTCACTTCAAGACTCACTGTAAAGCTACAGTGACCAAGAGAGTATGGTATTGGGTACTGGCAAAATAATAGACAGACAGATTGATAGAACAGAATAGAGAGCCCAGAAACAGATTCATACAAATATAACCAACTGATCCTGACGTAGGAGCAAAGGTAATTTAATAGAGAAAGAATAATCTTTTCAACAAGTGGTATTGAAACAACTGGATGTCCAAATGCAAACAAAAACAAATTCAAATGGGTCATAGGCATACATACAAAATTAAAACCATTAAACTTCTAGAAGATAATGTAGGGAAAATTCTGGGTGATTTTGGGTTTGTCAATAAATTTTTACATACACCAAAAGCACAGACTATGAAAAAAATTGATTAGTTGGACTTATTAAAATTAAAATTTCTGTTCTGTAAAAGACATTTTTATTTATTTATTTATTTATTATAATTTAAGTTCTGCGGTACATGTTCAGAATGTGCAGGTTTGTTACATAGGTATACATGTGCCATGGTGGTTTGCTGCACCCATCAACCCGTCATCTAGGTTTAAGCCCCACATGTATTAGATATTTCTCCTAATGCTATTCCTCTCATAGCCCCCCACCTCCAACAGGCCCCAGTGGGTGATGTTCCCCTCCTTGTGTCCATGTGTTCTCATTGTTCAGCTCCCACTTATGAATGAGAACATGTGGTGCTTGGTTTTCTGTTCCTGTGTTAGTTTGCTGAGAATGGTGGTTTCCAGCTTCATTCATGTCCTTGCAAAGGACATGAACTCATCCTTTTTTATGGCTGCATAGTATCCCATGGTGTATATGTGCCACATTTTCTTTATCCAGTCTATGAATGATGGGCATTTGGGTTGGTTCCATGTCTTTGTTATTGTAAATAGTGCTGCAATAAACATACATATGCATGTGTCTTTATAGTACAATGATTGTTAATCCTTTGGGTATATATCCAGTAATGGCATNCATGTGTTCTCATTGTTCAGCTCCCACTTATGAATGAGAACATGTGGTGCTTGGTTTTCTGTTCCTGTGTTAGTTTGCTGAGAATGGTGGTTTCCAGCTTCATTCATGTCCTTGCAAAGGACATGAACTCATCCTTTTTTATGGCTGCATAGTATCCCATGGTGTATATGTGCCACATTTTCTTTATCCAGTCTATGAATGATGGGCATTTGGGTTGGTTCCATGTCTTTGTTATTGTAAATAGTGCTGCAATAAACATACATATGCATGTGTCTTTATAGTACAATGATTGTTAATCCTTTGGGTATATATCCAGTAATGGCATTGCTGGGTCAAATATTATTTCTGGTTCTAGATCCTTAAGGAATTGCCACATTGTCTTCCACAATGGTTGAACTAATTTACATTCCCACCAAAAGTGTAAAAGTGTTCCTATTTCTCCACATCCTCTCCAGCATCTGTTTCCTGACTTTTTAATGATCGTCATTCTAACTGGTATGAGATGGCATCTCATCATGGTTTTGATTTGCAATATTTTAATGACCAGTGATAATCAGCTTTTTTTCATATGTTTGTTGGAAAAGACACTGTTAATTGAATGGAATGACAAGCCATAGACTAGTTGTAAAACATATATCTTATAAATAACTTGTATCTAAAATATATAAATAACTTAAAATAAACAATAGGAAAACAAAACAGAACAAAAGTTTAAATGGGCAAAATATAAGAACAGATATCTCATGAAAGAAAATACACACATCTTTGGTGCCTTAGCAAATAATCATATGAAAAGATGTTCAACATCATTTGTCATTAAAAGATTGCAATTAAAACAGCCATTAGATACCACTACACATCCATTAGAATAGCTAAAATAAAAAATCCGACAATACCAAATTCTGGTGAGGAAGTGGAACTATATGAACTCTCATTCATTGGTAGTGGAATGCAAAATGGTAAAGCCACTTTGGAAGGCAGTTTGATAGTTTCTTACAAAACTGTTTTTTCTTAACACATGGTCCAGCAATTGCACTGCTAGGTATTTAGCCAATTGAATTTAAAAGCTATCTACACAAAAACATGCACATGAATCTTCATAGACGCTTTACTAATAATTGCCAAAAACTGAAAGCAACCAAGATGTCCTTCCATAGATGAGCAGATAAACTCTGGTATATGCATACAAAGGAATATTATTCAGCATTATAATTCAGAAAAGAGATATCAAGTCTAAAACAATGTGGAGAAAGCTTAAATAATATTGCTAATTGAAAGAAATCAGTCTGAAATGGCTTTATACTATGTAATTTCAATTATGTGACATTCTGGAAAAGGAAAACACTATACAAACAGTAAAAACTCACTAGTTGCCAGAGGTTTAGGGGAAGAGACAGGAATGAATAGGTGAAACACAGTGGATTTTTGGGGCAGTGAAACTGTTCTGTATAATACTATAACGGTGAATACTTGATATGTTTGTCAAAACCTGTGGAGTTTTACAACATAAAGAACAAACCGTCATGTGTGCAAATTAAAAACATCATTTAGGAGGTCAGGGGATTGATTCTAGAAAAGAAATGGCTGTTTCTAGGACTGGGGAAGACAATATGCAATATGAGCCTGAGGAGCCTAGCAACTTGTAGTGTCAAAAATAAAGAAGTGCTCAAAAATTTTTTTTAAAAAAAACAACAAACACTTTGATATATGTTTAAAGGACGCAAGAGTCAACTGAAAGAACTCTCAGTAGCCAAAGCTGGAACAATTTGAGCAAAAAATAAAGTAGTATTGGATTCTAATCTAAAATATAAAATCGATATTCATGCGACCATAATGATATACATAAATGATTTCATAAATTAATTAATGAGAGAGGAGACAAGCCTCTCATACGAAAGAATTTCAAGTACGTTATGTAGATATTCCACTCTACAGGGAAGGAAACATGACTCTACACTCTAGGGATGTTCCGTGCATTGTGACTTCTTGCCAAAGAGCACATGGGAAAGGGGGAAAAGAGTAACCTCACAGTGGACAAACCTGACAAAAACTGCTTCAGCCAGGAGCTCAAGGTCAACATCATCAGTGATAAATCTTGTTGATAGTATATACAATGAAAATGGCACTTTACTTCTGTAATTTTTCTCCTCCAAACCCATACCTCTATAGCTTACATGAGAAAAATATCAGGCAGTTTCCAATAGGGGAGCATCCTACATCGTAGTTGACCAATATCCTCATAACTGCCAAGGTCATCAGAAACAACAAAAGTCTGAGAAACTACCAGAGCTTAGAGGAACTTGTAGAAACCTGAGAACTACAAGTTATGTGGTATCCTGATGAGATCCAGAAACAGAAGAAGAACATTAAGTAAAAACTAAAGCAATCTAAATAAACTATGAATTTTAGTTAATAGTAGTGTATCAACATTGGTTTGATCATTTTAACAAACGTACTATGCTAAAGTAAGATGTTATTAGTAGAGAAACTGTATATATGGGGATATGTGAAAGCTTTCTGTACTATTTGCTTATTTTTTCTGTGAATCTAAAACTGCTCTAAAATAGTCATTAATAAAAGTTACTGCAATAATAAAATAAAGGTAAAATAAATACTGTTTCAGACATACAAAATCTAAAAGAATTCATAAACAGCAGAAATGTGCGACAAGAAAAGAAATGTTTTAAAGAGTCCTTTAGGCAGAAGGAGAATGGTAACAGGTGGAGATAGGGATTATATGAAGAAATGAAAAGCAATACAACCAGTAACTACATGGGCTGATTTTTTCCTTATGATTTAAATATTTTAAAAATATAATTAACTGTTTAAAACAAAAAAATAGAAACAACACATTGTGGTGCTTATATTTAATAAACAGTCTTATGCCAACAATCGCATAAGACTAGGAGGGGAGAAATGGAAATATACCATTTTAAGATTCTTATACTACACATATTTGAAGATAAAGATGTATACTATAAATACTAAAACAGCCATTAAACAAAGCTATGTTTAATAAGCCAACAAAGAAGAAAAAATAAAATCATGTAAATAATTAATTCACGATAAGGCAGAAAAAAATAAACTAAGGACAAATTGGCCAAATAGAAAACAAGGTGGTAGACTTAAACCCAATCATCTCAGTAGTCACATTAAGTGTAAATACACCAATTAAAGGCAGCAATTGCAGAATTAGGTTTAAAAAGGAAGATCAAATTATGTACTGTCTATGAGAAATCGATTCTTTTGGATTTACTTTTTATTTATTTACTATTGATACAAGGAAACTCACTTTTAATATAAGTGGTTTAGGGGAGGAGACAGGGATGAAGACGTGAAACACAGGGAATTTTTAGGGCAGTGCAACTGTTCTGTATGATACTATTATGGTGGATACATGACAAGACATGTTTGTCAAAACCTATAGAACTTAACAAGACAGAGCAAAACCAAAAGGATGAAAAGTGATGGTTAAAAGTAAAAGGATAGAAATGTGATGACACAGAAACATGAATCAAAAAAAGTTTGAATGGCTATATTAATATCAAAGTAAATTTCACAAAAACCAAAATTATTTAGAATAAAAATTGTCACTTCACAAAAGAATAAAATGTCAATTAAGAAGATATGCAATTCTAAACATTTATACACCTAATAACAGAATAAAAGCTGCCACTTCAAACAATTGGCATAATATAAAGTTTGCATTGCCCATTAGAACAGGCTCTAAGTGTGTTGTTCCAAGACTTTGGCTCTTAAGTTTTTCTGTTATTCCTCAACGACTCACTATATCCCTGAACTTTGAGCACTATGAGTCAGTTCTGCTGAATCTTAAAACATAGTGATATTTTGACATTTGCTGTGATTGTCTTCATACATACTTTTATGAGAAAATACAAATAAGAGACAACAGAGTCTGGATTTGTTTTAACTGCAAATGTTAGTCATTGATTTAGCAAGATCATTATAATGAAAGTTCTGTGGTCTATTTCCTATAAAATTCAGAGTGATATGCTGCTACCAGATTGACCAAATATGAAGTGCTTCCTCTTTGGGTGACATGACAGCAGCAGAGTACCTCTCTGAGTCATTTGATATTGATTTTTGATCTTCACTTCCTGAGATTTTTTTTTTAAACCCCAAACTGCAAATTAGAGTAACTTGATATTTCTATATCTTATGATGTGATACAGAGACAGTATCCCAAAGCTCATTTCACTTCTAACAAGAAGATCATGTAGCTGAGGGAGAGGTGTGTGTATAGGGGTCTTATGTATGACTGAAGAGGCAGTGTTTCAATGTTACATTTTCTGTTTTTTTTTTTTTTTAATTTACAAAAACAAATGTTGCAAAACTAAGGTTGAGGTTAGTCCAGGACCATTTTTAAAATACTTGAACATCTCCTAATTTGCACATTAATTCTGACTGTATTATCAATTCAGAAATTAAAGAGATGTTCCAAAGTTTAATAACATCTTCCAATGCTTTTAGGTAATTGGTAATTTACTTTGCTAGCCTGGTGTTTGCTGTTTTTAATCTACATGCTTTTCAATGATCTCCAAAGCAAGTTGATTTCCAAAAGCTTTCCAAACATTATCTTTTCTAACAGACAAATGTGAGAAAAGTAAAATTATTTTACTTTCAGATAGGCATGATAGAAGGATTATATCCACATATCGCTATGTAGTTTCATATCTCTATCAATTACTATTCACCCACCTCCTTTCCTAGATGCTTCAAATTAACTGGTAATTGTATTCCTTCAAAAAGCCCATCCCTAGAACTTGACACTGCTCTTGATAACCTATGTGGAGGTTTGAAACGAAGCTACGCGCCGGAAGACTTGAAGGACACCAGGTGACCTGGTTTGTCTAACAAATAGTTTTTCTTTCGCTGGCTGTTTAACCAGTGTTTGCCTTGTGTGTAGATTACATGCTCTGACTGGGGTTTTCAGAGGGGTGGGAGAGAAAACAGATAGAGCCTGCCTACTAAAGAGGTGGAGAAGAATGAGGCCAAGTGAAAGAGAGGGCTGGAAACATGAAAGCTACTGCAGGGAGATACTTTAGGGGAAGAGTTGACAGGATCAATATGGATATAAAGGATGCTTTTGCTATATGATATACAATATAATTTCCTCCTTCCCTCAAAAACATTAGCAAATAAAAAATTAGGTATCTACAGTTTTGATGGGGAAAATGTGCTGAGACTGGTCTTGGGAAGAAAGCAGCATGGCCCAAGTGACCATCAGATTACTCCTGGAAGCAGTTCTTCTAAAACAAAGGAAGAGAAAGTTATCCACCCTTTGTTTTTCTGCCACTTCAAAGATGGCAGAGTCTATAGTAACATGGAGAACAGTGAAATGAGATGAGGTAATCTCTTTGGAGAGGAAATGATGAGTCAGTTGCCATGGGAGTTGAAAAAATAAGACTTTTTTTCTCTTCCTGTGTTGCTCACAGAAGTATAGTAACTGAAGTGTTTTAATAAAAAGTTCTCATCTCAAGGCCATCAATGGCTCATCATACACATATGTGACTCCATCAGTACAAATTAGATGGCTTTTTCAAATCGTAGCACAACTGAAGGGGAACAGTGAGTACTTGGAAAGCTTAAATGGGAGCAGGAGGGATAGTCTATTGCTTCAACTTGAGCAAAATGTGTTCAGACATTTTAATAAAATCTACTGAAAAGAGGCAGACTGGTTTTATATCTTTTGGTTAAAGAATCCAGTTCAAATAGAGTTGTGAGTAAGCGTAGCGTTTGGGTGAAGTGAAGGATGGTAACTGAGTTGGGTGAAGAGCATATGGGACAGAACTCAGCAAGGGTGGGCTTCAGTCTGGTGTGAAGCAAACAAGGCAGTAGGTAGTCAGGGAACTTCAAATATTTCAGGCACTGTATTGAAAGCTTCTCTTCTTTAGAAGCAGGCTCCATATTTTAGTCATATTTGTATTTCTCCAAGACCATACATATATTAAGTGCTTAATTTGAGCACTGGGTAGATTCAAATTATATGAGAATTAGAGTTCTAGGTGCTCATCTCGTAGGAGAAGATAGCTTGGCTTAATAACTTTTATCAATGAGAATGAGATCAGAAGTTCCCAGGCCAGCCTCATATCTGATTTAAATCACATGTTATATTCTTATTTGCTTCCTTCTTTCTATAAAAAATGTTTATACTGTTACAAATATCCCCCCAACAAAATGGCAGACCGTTACCTACCCAATTATTTGGGAGGGGAGCATTTCTCGTGGTATTATCCCAAATTATGATTAGAATTTCATATCTGTCATAATGCACAGATTTCATAGGACAGTTCAAAAAAGATTTACTTGAGAAATGTGATGAATATAGAGAAAGAAAAATGTATCATCACTCCTAAATCCTTGGATTTTCTTCAAATGCCATACCTGTACCGTACTGTTTTCTATTTCTATAATTACCTCTCATTCTTTATTTCTATTTGCCCATTAATCCTCTACAGACCAACCTGCATCACCATCACTCCAGTAAAACTTTTCTTGTCAAAGACATCATTGATCTCCATGTTGCCAAATACAATAGACATGTCTACAACTTCATCTATTCAACATCTCACTGCCTTTGGATACTGTTGTTCCACTGTCCTCCTCCTCCTTTTGAGACGGAGTTTTGTTCTTGTCACCCAGGCTGGATTGCAGTGGTGCAATCTCAGCTCACTGCAACCTCTGCCTCTCAGGTTCAAGTGATTCTCCTGCTTCAGCCTCCTGAGTAGCTGGGATTACAGGGGCCCACCACCACGGCCTGGCCAATTTTTAAATATTTTGTAGAGACAGGGTCTCACTATGTTGCCCAGGCTGGTCTCAAACTCCTAGGCTCGAGTCATCCTCCTGCCTTGGCCTCCCAAAATGCTGGGATTACAGGCATGAGCCATCACCCTCTGACAGAGAAGGTGATTCTTGATTTTTTTTATAAGTTGTTTCCTTTATACCCTGATTGTGAAATAATTTCAGACCTTGTTTATACCCTTACTGATGCTAAATTTCAACAAGATGTGCCTATGTATGAGTCTTTGTTTCTCATTCATCAAAATAAGCCCTCAGTAGACCCTTTAAATCTGCAGTCAGGCCTCCCAGTTGTTTGAAATATCCTTGTATTATTTCTCCGATAATTTATTTTCTATCATTTTTTTTCTGTAACTTCCATTAGTCAGTTGTTGGAACAGTTGGAAATATCCTTTGGTTTTCAACCAACATTTCTAACTTTGTTATTTTGAGATGGGCGGTCTTGCTTTGTTGCCTAGGCTGGACTCAAACTCCTGGGCTCAAGCAATTCTCTTGCCTCAGGCTCCCAAGTGGCTGGGATTATAGGTGCATGCCACTACGCCTGCTCTAACTTTTATTTTTAAGTATTTTCTGTCTCTTTGACTTTTTGTCCTACTTTCTGAGTACAGTTCCCATTGAATTTTCCTTCTGCTGAATTTTTTATTTTGAAGTCACATTTTAATATTCAAGACATCTTTCTTAGGCTTTGAGGGTTCCTTTGTTCAGCGCAAACTTTTCTTGTGTTATGAGGCAATATTTTCTTAAATCTCTCTGCAGATGTGAAATAAAGTTTAATGAAGTTTCTCTTCTATTCCATTTGTTAAATTTTCACTTCCTCCAGTGTCATCTTTACCTGTTAATTTATCTTGATCTCTTTCTTTCTTGTAGGAGGCTTTCCTAAAAAGAAAATCTAGTGATCTTAAATTGTCTAACTTTAGGAATGAGGCACTAAAAAGTTAATTGAAAGCTGTTAGTACACGTGTAGGCCTTGCCAACTCACAGATTTTACATTAAAGTACTTCTTAGGAAGGTAGACATTATTTATTCAAGGCAATCTCTAGAAACTGGAGAGGTAGGTCTCAATTTCTATGGAGGATTTTTCTTTTGTGTCAGAAATTCAAAATGCAGGCGTGAGTGTGGTGGTATACCAACAGTTCTGTACATTCCCTTCCAAACAATCCTCCTGTTTCCAGCCCAAGTCTTGCTTCTATTCTTTCATCCGTGGCGTGTTCTGGACTGAGCCAGGACTGCACAGGACAGAATGGGTCTCTCCTTAAGCCTGCCACCCCTATGTGTTCTGTGAGCTGTGGCCTCCTCTGTCGCACTCAATCACTCTTCCATCTGCTTTCCATCCTCCAGAAATCATTGACATGAAGCCATTATGATGGCTTGTCTCCTGATATCTTTGTTGTTGTCGTTTATGTCTTTAAAAAAATTATTTGCAGTGGGGTGCAGTGACTCATGCCTGTAATCCATTACTTTGGGAGGCTGAGGCTGGCATATCACTTGAGCTCAGGAATTCCAGATCAGCCTGGGCAACATGGCAAAACCCCATCTGTATAAAAAGTACAAAAATTAGCTAGGCGTGGTGGTGCATGCCTGTAGTCCCAGCTACTAGGGAGGCTGAGGTGGGAGGATCACCTAAGCCTGGGGAGGTCAATGTTATAGTGAGCCAGGATTGTGCCACTGTACTCCAGTCTGGGAGAGAGAGTAAGAACCATTCTCAAAAGAAAATTTTTAAAAAATGGCTATTTTTTGCTACAGTCTTGATATAGAAAGGGGAGAAACGTATGTGCCCATCATTCCACCATTCTGAACCGGTCCCTCTCCCTTACTTCTCAAAGAAGCCATTCCTCCAGTTTTTCTCCTCCTAGGCTGACTCTTTTGTGGGCTCTGACTTCTGCATTGATAGCTCAATATTTGAGTTTCTCTCTTCTCTGTACTCTCTTCCTGGGCAATCTTCTTCACTATATTGTTTTTAAGTGTTTGTGGACATGCTAACAGGTCTCTACTGTGCATCACCCTGACCTTACTTGTGGACTCCAGACTCTTTATCCAATTGCCTACTTGAAATTTCCACTTCAATGTTTCATAGATATTTCAATTATTGGTTTCCAGTATCACCCTCTTCAATATAGTGCCCATATTCAGGCTTCTCTAGCTCAGTAAAGGACTCTTTACCTCTGCAGGGCCTTTTTACATCCTGTTTCCTCTTCCAAGAATACTGTTTTCTTCTCTATTTGCATGGCTTCTCATCCTTCCCATGGTTCCACCTCCATCTCCATTTACAAGGCTCCTCCCCAAAGAAGCCTTCCTAAGGCTGCTCCTTTCCTCGCTCCCTCCCTCCCACATGTTAGTCTGTCTCTTGACACTCTGTTATTAACCCTCACAGAACTTTTCAAACTTGAAATTATTATGTTTATTTCTTTTTATCTTTCTTATTAGATAGTGAGGTCCACTGCAGGTAGGAACTGTTTGGTCATATCTACCAGCTTGTCCAACGCTACCATGGTGCTGGACACATAGGAGGAACTCACCAAATATATATAGGATGGGTGTAGTCTTCCATTCTCATGCTGTTGAAAAGATACCCCAGACTGGGTAATTTAGAAATAAAAGAGGTTTAACTGATTCACAGTTCCATATGGCTGGGAAGGCCTCAGGAAACTTATAATCATGGCAGAAGGCACCTCTTCACAGCGTGGCAAAAGACAGAATGAGTGCCCAGCAAAGGGGAAACCCCTTATAAAACCATTATATCTCATGAGAACAAGAACAGGATGGGGGAAACTGCCCCCATGAGTCAGTTATCTCCATCTGGTCCCTCCCATGACACGTGGGGGTTATGGGAACTACAATTCAAGATGAGATTTGAGTGGGGACATAACCAAACCATATAAATGGGCCAAAATAAATAAATGCTGAAATCTCAAAAAGCTTATTTGTAGTCATCTGAAACTTGCCTTAAACAGGTCTCAAAAATACTGTAACAACTCATCTTATTGCTTATTTAATTTTTTAAACTGGAAACCGAAACACGGCTCAATTAAAACTTACAATTTTATCTTTCAATTATACTTCAATAAAACTGGCAAACAAACAAAACAAACCAAAAGAAAACAACAACCAAAACCTATGATTATAATGCTTATGAACACAACTTAGACCAGAAAACAATATGAGTACCTTTTAACTGGCATTTACCACTTCCTGAAGGACTCCTAACAGTCTATAGGCTTACAGCTCCAACTAAATTTTCTCTTAGTTTCTTCCTTTTATCCTTACTTGACCCAACTTGATGAAATTAACATGATTTGTTTGATAAGGACCACAAATACTCAGCTTAAAATGAATTATGAATCATGACACCACCTGAGAACACAGGAATAATAAAGAGGCACGACTTTCCTGCAAAACCCAGACAGCTCTCTGTATTTCACTCCTTTAAACCTGCCAAATAAATGTCACCAAATATATCAGATAGATTGAGAAGATCTCACTGTCAGGAGGAGTCATAGTCACCAGGTTTATGTCAATTGTCCTGCTACAGATTCTTGGCTTAATTCCCAATACCCACTTCTTCAGGGAAGAAACAGGGACAAAAACTGGATTATGCAGAGAACTACGACTTGAGAATTGACAGGCAGAATAAGATACTATTTATAACTGTGGATGTGATATTTTGTGTGGTCTAGTCATCACCACAAGAGCCTTCATTATCTCTTGGTACTAGAAATAATCACTTGTGCCAACCTTACAAATGCTATTAGTTAATGTCTTACATGCTATAATTTTGGGTTTTAATGAAAATAATTCTTAGAAATTATCATAATACCCTATTTCTGATGTAGTAATAAGAGCTATTTCTGTGTAGTAATCAGAGCTTGTCTTACCACATCCAAGGGAAAGCAACTGCTTGGGGTGGGCATCTATTCTTGTCCCCCACCAACTTGTGAGCCACTTGAAGCCTTTTCAGTATCCTCCTGAAGGCTGCTCCATCCCTTGGGGATATTGTTTACAGGAAATCATACTTACCTTGTAAGACCTTCTTCTGGTCCTAGGGGAGGTGTAAATGCAAGTAGGAGGGGCCTAGTGGAAGAGGTGCCAATGGTTGCCTGGAGAGGTGACTATGACATAGCCACAGGTGGGGAGGAAGTTGTGCTAATTAACTGGATCTGATTCTCTGAGTCCCTTGAACTAAGCCCAGGATGATGCTGTCTTTCTCAATGTGCTTTGGCTAAGCTTAAAAATGCTTCCTTATGAATAAGGCTGAATGAGTTTGAGCTCTGAAGTCAGACCACCTAGATTTGAATACTAACTCTGCCAATTCCTAGCTGTATGACTTTAACAAGTCATTTAGCCTTTCTGAATGTTAATATTCTCATCTGAAAATGTGCATAAACTTGGAATCTCTGTCCAAGGGACTTAATTGTGTTTGTGACAATAAAGCGAAAAACTCTTAAAACTGTGGCAACATACAATGAATACTAAATAAATGTTATTAGTTGCTATGGACATTATGGCTATCTTCCCATCATCCATCCCCTTTTCTCTTGGAAATGACCCCATTCTTGTTTGGTTTGCATCCCTACCCCTAGAAGGTCTTTGTAACTTTGAATGAAGCTCTACACACTCTTGGCTCGAAATACCTCTGGTTCTAATAATGGGGGTCCTGGCTCAGGCCTAACTTAATCAGCATAGTCCCACTTCATGGCCATGGATAATTGACTCTAGAATGGGTTTGTGGTCAAATTTGGTTTGATGAAATTTAAGGTGATTGTTTGGGATTTCTGGGAAAGAAGTGCGCTTGCTTTTCTGAGAGGTTTCAGAAGGACAGTGGCATTATTATTGTTGCTATTACTATTACATTATTAATTGTGTATGACTATTCCAGGTTTTCTTAAGGATACCGACGTTAGCTTATCACCTATGAGCCTGCTGTAGAGGGAGGAGTCAGAACAGCTCACAAAATAGACAAGGATTTACTGAACTTATTCATGACCAGAGGGAAGGAATGCATCCAGAATCTCCACAGGACACCCCACAGATTAGGACCTTTGAGATCAGAGTGTGAAAGGAAAAAAAATCTTGGGACCCCAAACTCACTATGCTAACAGAAAACATTAAGCTTGGGAACTGAGTCATGCAAAAGCTGCCTTCCTTTTGTTCCTGAACAGATAGCTGGAGTGATAGAAGGCCACACATCTCCCCAGGTGGCCTCCCTCACAAGTTAGTCACAAGGAAATTCCTTGTTGGCCCCCTAAAATGCAATTCTGTTGAATCTCACCTTGACAATGTAAATGTGTAGCTTATCTTCACAGGTATGGAACGAAGATAGACTAGAAATCATCCCTCCACTTACCCTGAGATAAATGCATATTTAACTTCTTCCTGTACTCTGCGCTTACTTTATCCTACGTAAAATGCAGACCTACTGAGCGCCAGATGAATGCATAATTGGCTGCTTCTCTTCCTGTTCCTTTCACAGGTAACATGTGGACTCAGTGAGTGCTAAAACAACCTCACAATAATGTGACCACTTGCCTCACTACCTACCCCTGCCATTCCCACACCCATTTTCCTTTTCTCCTTCTCCTGCTGCTCTTTGCCCTTTAAATATTGAAATCCTCAAAACCCTCTTTGGAAAAAGCATAGGCCACAGATCCTACTGTTGCTTGTGTCTCTTTTTCCTGGGTGTGTCCTCAACCGTGGCAAAATAAACCTCTAAGTTGATTGAGATCTATCTCAGACACTTTGACAACCTGGGGTCCAGTGTTGCCTCTCAAGAGCCTTTCTGAAAATGCTTCATGAATTTTTAATGGCAATAGGGCAGCAAGTTATGTGACTGAATGGGTTCAGAACATGTTACCCTCAAATATGCCACTTTGGCATACTGACGATTTTGAGCTAAAGGAAATTGATAGTGAACCAATGAAGGAAAAGCTCTTTACCTCCCCATCAACTACCTAAAAGACAGTATAAGTTTCCCCTTTTGTAAAGGAGATTTATATTTATAAAGAAAACTTTTATTAGTAAAGGTACTGTACCAGGAAGAGAACTACTTAGAGAAAAGTTTATCACCTGAGATACTTTTATCTACATTTCAAGGCAACTTTTATTTACCACACCTTTCCTCCCTCTACCTTCCCATAATTCATCTGCACCTTCCATCCTGCTCTCCAAATCCCCAAACCCCTATTCCTTCCTGTAGCTCAGAATGATATATAAGTCTCAGTCATCCGGCTGCTTCCTGGAGTCTCATGTATTTGTGGGACTGCTGTGCATACATACGTAATTAAAATTCTTTTTCTCCTGTTAATTTGTCTTATGTTAATTTAATTCTTAGAACAGCCACAGAACCTAGAAGGGTAGAAGAAAAATCTCTTGAGAACACTGCAATTGTGAAATCTGTTAGTTAAAACCCAGTTATGAGGTACTAGTGCAGGCATCACCAACCGATGGCATGTGTGCCAATTACCAGACAGAACAATTTTCATTGTCAGGGGGATCAACTACCACCCCACTCTCACTTACGCCCACACTCTGGACCAAAGTTACCTCTGGAAAGAACTATCACTAGACAGTAAAAACAGCAGCTGACCAATGTCTCCAGCCTCATGGTGGCAATTAGGTTTATGCACCTTTAGAAGACAACCTCAGCTTGCCAATTTTCAAAGATTTCCAACCTTTGCAGCACAGTGCAGTAAAGCTAACTCACATTAATAGTTTTATTTGTTGTTGTTTGGTTTCCTATGATGCTTATATTTTTCTTTAACTTAAGTAAGTTGTAACTAGGTCTAACATTTATACTTGATTAGCCAGAAACATCAGATTACAATGCATTGGCAAAAGTAAAGACCTCTAAAAGTATTTAATGTATAGATAATATTTAAGTAGGGAGAGAGAGAGAGAGAATATAATCAAGCCTGATTCAAAACAGCCTTTTGGAAAACACTTCATGAATTTTTAACTGCAAGAGGGCAGGAACTGGATTTTATGACTCAACTGAAGGATGGTTCCTCGTAAGCCACTGTTTTCATTTAAAATGTACAAAAAGAACATTGCCTATGAAATCATCAGTATCACTGGCTATAACACCTTGGGTTTCCCTTAGAGACTTGGTTCTGGCATATAGATCTATAAGAAGCCTCAGATACAGGGAAAGAACCATCATGAGAGCCAGTAGAGAGCAATCCCTCCATCTCCACCCCAACTTTGCCAAAGAGAGAGCTTTGCCCCAGATCTGGTTTCTAAGTACTATATGTAATCCAGCTCAAACAGAAAAATCCTGGCTCATGTATTGCAGCAGCCATTACGATCTGACAAAGCATCAGTGAAATGACCAGTTCTCTAAGCAATGTAACACACCCATGATCCATGTCACAGAATAGACCTGCCCTCAAGGAGTTTACAGCCTAAAACGTGACCGTGTGGCATTACATCCATGCAGAAAAACAGAACACACGAAGAACCAAGGAAGCAAGATAAGGAGTGAAGATGAATCACTCTTCAGTAACCAATATCATTCCCACTTCTGTCTTGTAGCCTCAGAGACAACAGAGCTAGGCAAGAACACTTCACAAGGTTAATACCCAGAAGGAGGCCTGAGCCCTACTTGAGCTCTACCTTTTATAGCAAGAATCAATATTAACCAACATGTGGGCTTAACACATTGTGTTTGAAAAGTAAGATTCTCCCTAAGCTTCTGTCTGCCTGTGGTGGTGGGAAATACATCTTTGGTCTCATTTTTGGGGACCACCTCTACTTCCCTAGTATTAAATTGCAGTCTTAACTGACTGGTAGATCCAGAATACAGGGTCAGGGCGCCCTAGTTTTGGGTTCCCCTTGCTCATGCTCTCTGAGAAACAGGTGGCTTGGGCATAGGAACCGTTTCCAAGGTTGGGAGGTGCTTCAGGGCCAATATCCCACTGCCTGGGCCATAACACATGGCCGTCCCCATATGGGATATATGGGTGTCCCAGAGTGCCAAGCATGAGCATGGTGCTGGTCTCTACTCCCTGCTGGATGGCCGAGGCCCTGACCCCTTCAGCCTCCAGGAAGTGGTAAGGCCCCTCTACTCCTCAAATTGACCCAAGTTTGCTTTATTCAAACTTTGAAGTTCCTTCTACTTTCATATACTTCACTGTCATTGTCTTCATGAGCTTATGCCTTGAAAACAAAAGTGGAAACCAGTTTTACCTGCTGAGTACCTGGCAGCTTCTGCTTTTGGTCTCAAAACTCAAGAGTCTATTAGGCATGGGAACACATGGCTTAGCGGCCTTTTCAGAGGAAGGGAAGTGTATGCACAGTATGAGAATGAAACGCGAATCACATTCTCAGTACATTGTCCTGTCACACATTTGTCTCTGTGGCCCAAGAAATTCAATGATCTATCCCTGCTCCCTGTACTAGGTTTAAATCCACAGAAAGGCAAGACAAAAGAAATCCATGTCTTCTTGCAGAGATCCCCAGCTATCCTCACATGTATACTCTGTTTTCTTCCTTGTAGAACTGCTGATTTAGCTGGACATGGGGGTACTGGTAATAGAGACTACATTTCCCAGCTGCTTTTGCAGCTAAATGTGGCATTCATTGCAGCCAAGTTTTGGCCAATGGGAGGTTAAGTGGAAATGTATGTAAATTCTATGTATGTTAAATGTCCTCAAGAAGGGACACATCCTTCTTTGTCCTTTCTTTTTCCTGCAGGCTGGAATGCAGTTACAGTGCCCAAGGCTCCAACAGCCACCCAGGGCCATGCAGTGGACATTGCATGTTGAGTGTGGAAGAGCAGAAGGACTGATGTAGTGCTGGCCGTGACCACCTCACAGAGCTTCACAATCAGCCCTGCACTACCTGCCTGCCTGCAGACTTCTTCCACCTGAGAGAAATTAGCTCTTATCTTTAAAATAAACATTGTTATGAGCGATCCCAGCTGATATTCCTCAAGTGACTGAGGAGCCTCCCGGCATGGAAGTCATCCTAAGCAAAGAGAGAGTGGGACACACAAACTTAGTGTGGTCACTGGGGCGAGTGGGGTGAGTCTGAGGATACTGAACATGTAACACTTAGCTTATTTCCAAAACCTGACTTTCTTGGTTTCATATAACAATAAGAGAAGAGTCTGAAAGTTAAAATGAAACTCATTACATTTCTTAAGCTACTTGGTGAGATTGGGAACACCTTCCACACAGCTTGGGGTCCTGCATAGCATCCCTATGGGGAGCAAGAGGAGGCAGTGCTGTTGGTGGCTGTGGCTGTAGGACCAGTCAGCATCAGTGCCATGTGTGGGCACACCAGGCAGCACCTCCTCCTGGCACCATTAACTCTCACAGGTGAGGAAAGCTTTCAAGGCAGCAGGAGGCTGAGCCAATGGATGGAGGTTTTCCAGTAGCACTGGGAGCACTGGAGGCAGCATAGCTGCCCTTTGACCAACAACCTGGGCAGCAGAAGTCAGTCCTCCTCAGCAGCAGGCACCTGCAGAGGTGAGGAGGAGCCAGGAGAAATGGTGGATGCTGAATGAATGCTGGAATAACTTATTATTTTGAAACATGTTACATGTTCAGTATCCTCAGACTCACCCCACTCGCCCCAGTGACCACACTAAGCTTGGGTGCCTGACTCTTTGCTTAGGATGACTTCCATGCTGGGAGGTTCCTCAGCCACTTGAGGAATATCAGCTGGGATCGTTCATAACTATGTTTATTTTAAAGATAAGAGCTAATTTCTCTCAGGTGGAAGAAGTCTGCAGGTAGGCAGGCCGTGCAGGGCTGATTGCAAAGCTCTGTGAGGACCCTCCAGAAATACTTGCAAATGGAATGAAAAGTTTTGCAAAACGTTTGAGGTCCTATGATGGTTAGCAGGGGTCAGCACTAGATAAAGTTTATTATCATTAACATAACCCCTTTTCACCCTGAGGTTCAGGAGGCCCAGGAAAAGCACAGGCTATATTTTCTTAAAGTCTGTTTACAGATGGCTATTGTTTTTTTCACTGTGCAACATTCATTTTACCAATATACAGACTTGATATAGGCTACAACCTCTTAAAGCTCTTGTAAATTGGATAAGAGATTTAACTAGAAGAAACAAACAGTATCTTATGTATAGACTGTGTAGGAGGTAATAAGTAGGTGATAGTTCTGACATGGGATTCTACTAGAAGTGGGAAAAAAACACTCCAAGGACACACAATCTTCTACATTGTAAAAGTAACAAAAATGGAGAGTGGGTGGCTAACGAAGAAAGCAAATGTGTTTATTTCAAAGAGGCACTTGATAATAAAGGTACCCAATCTGATTTGAGAATTAAGGTCTTGAATCCTCCCTTCTGAAGAAACATTAAATAAACAGAAGTTTGACCTTTCTCTAGTTTTTTTTTTTTTTTTTTTTTT
>NW_016820218.1:1536466-1563736 GCF_001698545.2 Rhinopithecus bieti | reverse complement strand
TTTTTTTTTTTTTTTTGAGATGGAGTCTCGCTCTGTTGCCCAGGCTGGAGTGCAGTGGCATGATCCCGGCTCACTGCAAGCTCTGCCTCCCTGGTTCATACCATTCTCCTGCCTCAGCCTCCCGAGTAGCTGGGACTACAGGTCCCCACCACCACGCCCAGCTAACTTTTGTATTTTAGTAAAGACAGGGTTTCACCGTGTTAGCCAGGATGGTCTCGATCTCCTGACCTCGTGATCGGCCCGCCTCGGCCTCCCAAAGTGCTGGGATTACAGGCGTGAGCCACCGTGCCCTGCCTAGTCATCTTACATAGCACAGTGAAGAGCTGCACAAATCCATTCATTCATACGTTCCTTACATCAAACATTACTTGGTCATCTGCTGTATTCTAGGAATTATGTGCCATATGAAAGCAGAGAAAATTCAAAGACGAGTAAAATATAATTCTTATCCTTGAAGAACGCAAGATCTATTGAGTGAGGAGAGAGAAAGAGCAAGAGACAAATAAATGAATCATTGAAATATCATGTGATAAATGAGTCTAAGTGACGATGTGGGAACAAGAGTCACAAGTCTTATGGGGAACATGTGACATGTGGGGATATGTGATCTTTGAGTTCGATCATGAACAAAAGAGAAGACTTCATTAAAGACACACAAGTCAGGTAAGGCATTGCATACTAGGCCTCGAGAAACTATGGAGAACATTACTTTGGGAACATGAGAAAGAGTTTGATGTGGCTGCGGCAATGGGAGAATGACTGGGGACAGGTGAGGCCAGAAGGACAGATGGGGCCAGCCTGCAGAGCATTGTGTGCCATGCTGAGGAATTGGACTCATGCTTTTACTGGTGGTGACTCTTTGAAGGGTTTTAAGCAGCAGAGTGAGATGATCAAATTGGCTTAGTTTGACAGGTGATCAATACTTACTGAATTCCTATTTGGTGTTGAGCACTGTTCTAGGGATTAAAAGAAGAGCACACCTCAGGGAACTCACAGTCCATGGGAGAGGCAAACATAAACATGCTGGGGTAGTGGTCTATACAAGATGTTGGGCTTAGCTCAGCCTGGAAGATTCAGAAGAGGTTCCAGGAGGCCCTAAACTGAGTCTTGAAGGACTCATGTAACTAATTTGTGTTTCCTACTACAATGGGATTTCATGGAATTTTAATAGAGCTCCTGGCACCTAGTAAACATTATAGAAGTAGCTATAAAATTAAGTATACTTTAAAAACAAGAGTGAAGTCAACTTTGGTGTCTGGAATGGTGCCTGTACATAGTAGGTGGATTTTGTCATGCACGGTAGGTGGAGTATGTTATAGCAATGAAATGATGACAAAGAACTATGAATTTCAATATTTAGGAAGGCGTAACTAGACAGTTAGACATGTATTCAGTAAAAGAGATTCGAGAGGGGGAAAAGCCAGAATCCAACATGTCAACATGTTTTCCTTCTTGGTTATGCAGGGAGCACACACACACACACAGAGACTCACACGGGTACACACACAGACACACACAGGTACACACACACATACACACAGAGGCACAAACACACACACAGACACACACAGACACACAGACACACACTCATACACACACACATACATACACACAGAGTCAGGTCTGGTTGAGGTGAAGTGTTCCGTTTAGACATTATGAGTTGAGGATCCTGTGGGGCATCTGAGTGTATGTGTTCAGAACACTGTTGGAAATACAAATCTGAACTGAAGAAGGGAGCAGAGGACATTATAGGAAGATGGCAGACGGAGCACATTGTCCATTCTCTCCCTCCCACCCTTGGAAATAGTAGAAGCAAATACAAAGTAAAATAAATCCAAATCAGTGTTGGGAAACAGAATGGGAGACGCTTAGGGACTAGAAATACTGAGAAACTTCTGAAAGATAAAAGATGCACTGGATTTAAGAAAATCACAGCTGGTGTAAAACTCAGGCAAAAAGGGGAATGGTTTTGAGGGAGTCTCAAGTACAAAACCTGCAGGTATGAAGACCAGGAGGGGATCTTGGACATCAGGGTGATTGGTTGAGGATATTATGGGAGTAGCCAAGTGGTTGGACAACTTTTTTCCAAAAAAGGATTTAAGTACAAAAATATTCATATAACACAGTGAGATAGGATGCAAATAAATAGTTTTTTGAAAAGAGAAAGAGAAAATAAGGATTAGAAAGTAACGCCAGGTGCAGTGGCTCATGCCTGTAATTCTAGCACTTTGGAAGACCAAGGCAGGTGCGTCACCTGAGGTTGGGAGTTCCAGACCAGCCTGGCCAACATGGCGAAACCCCATTCCTTCTAAAAATACAAAAATTAGCAGAGCATGATCACGAGCACCTGTAGTCCCAACTACTTGGAAGGCTGAAGCAGGAGAATCCCTTGAACCCAGGAGATGAAGGCTGAGCTGAGATTGTGCCACTGCACTCCAGCCTGGACAACAAGTCAGACCCCATCTCGAAAAAAAAAAAAAGTAAGACTAAGCTAGGTGTGGAGTATATTAAAAATCATACCATGAAATTCTATGCATTTGCTAGATAGAGGTGGTCACATATTTTGCGACAAACTTTCAATCAAAAGGAAAAGGGAAACAATTACATAACTGACAGCATCCAAAGAGTTAAAGACAAAATTAGCTGCTTGCAATTTGATTTACACAAGCCTAGTCTGGAATTCTGTTCACGTTCAGAGCGGCCGTGGGGTTAGATATGGTGGACAAAATGAACCACCAGGTACAGCATATCTGCTTGGTGCAAGCCTCTATACCTGTTTTCTAGTTTAATATTCATGACAACTTGGTCCTATTTTGGTCCCAAACCAGTGGGCTTTACATCGTCTTTTACTTCTTTTAAGAGAAAGATGATTCTATATATATTTCACTCTCTGCCAAGCACTCATCCGTGCAAAATAAAGGTTGACCCTCTGTGTATCAATAATCTGTGAAGAAATCTTCCAGAAGATTTGAATCAAAGGATGTTATCTAAAATTATTGATACTCATAGCCATTTTTTTTTTTTTTTTTTGACAGAGTTTCTCTCTGTCACCCAGGCTGGAGGGCTGTGGTGTGATCTTGGCTCACTACATCCTCTGCCTCCCCGGTTTAAGCAATTCTCTGCCTTAGCCTCCTTCCTCCTGAGTAGCTGGGCAGGCACCCACCAGGCCTGGCTAATTTTTTAAAAAATATTTTTTAGTAGAAATGGGGTTTCACCATCTTGGCCAGGCTGATCTTGAACTCCTGACCTCGTGATCTACCTGCCTCGGTCTCCCAAAGTGCTGGGATTACAGGCATGAGCCACCGCTCCTGGCCCCTCACAGCCATTCTTTTAAGACTACAATAAACTCTTTTGATGCCTGCTGTTGAGCAGGGTTCAATATCACTCGTCCTCTTGAAAGGTTGGTCGGCCCCAAACAAAGCCTGCTAGGGTCACCAGGAATCCCATGTCTAAACCTTTGCAATCATTATAACCGCTTGGCCATGGGATGCTGTCTACAGGTGTTCTGTGAGGATATACAGCTTATAGGGAAGAGTCAGTGTTATTGTAAATGGGTCCAACCCTTGAGTCAATTCATCTGAAAGCTCAAATGTACATTTTAGGGTAAATTTATTCAAAGCTGATCAACAATTTTGTGTACACTGAAGTAGGAAGGTGTTCAAACATGAGTCTCTCACCCTCCCAGATATCCCATAATCTAATTGATATGCTAATGCATTTCTTTTCTTTTCGGCTAGCTAATGTGTTCTTTGCAAATATGAATCCCAGTGATATAATATCTGTAAAGGAGGAAGAGGGAAGGGTATGAGGTTCAAATTGATGTTATTCTATAATTAAATACTAGCTAAAATGTGTATAGATGACTAGAATTACATATGGTCATCCTAGTGTTAGTCTTCACTACTATGTGCTTTTCCTCCCAAATTTAGATGTAAAACACTTCAGAGACAAATACTTCATCTTCTCATCAGAGTGCGACATTTAAGAATGTGGGCTCTGCCAACAGACTACCTGATTTGAATCCTGGCTTCACCATTTTTTAGCTGTGTGCCCCTGGGCAAGGTGATTAACTTCTCTATGTTTCAGTTTCTTTGTTGGTAGAATGGGAATAATATTTGCTTTACCTTGTAAGTGTTGTTCAGTTTCAATGACCTAATATTCACAGAGGGCTAAACACAGTCTCTGTAATGTGATAAGCATGTTAATAAAGACAAGCCGCCATTATTATTGTATCACAACCCTATAGAACTTGTTATTATAACAATGGTAGGTGGCCAGTGTGAATGAATGGGGGAATGAATGAATGGGGGAAAGAGTGAAAAGGAATCACCTCCAATCCTATAGTATTTTAGTAGCTGATTGAGCACACCCACCTGACCCTCTAAACTTGGTTTTCCCCAAAGGTGTTTTCCTGCTCATCGATGGAGCATAATGAGCACAGACACATTTCACACTGTCAACTTGCCTTAGCATCCTCCAGCCTTCTGACACAACTCATCTCCAGCTACAATGAGTGCCAGCTCCATTTATGTATCCTCCTTCCCAAATCTCCTCCATATCTGATTTCACATGGAAATAATCACAGTCAGAGTGTTTATGTAAGTCTCCATGGCAACAATCCATTCTCTGGTCTCCACAGTGACACTTGCAAACACTTATAACCTCTCAAATTCATTTTGTTTATTTGAAACGTCTACTGATTTGATTTATCAGCCTAAGCCATGCATAACAACACAAATCTACTTCTTTCCAAGCATAAAAAGGAAAGAGATAGGAGAGAAAATGAAGTGAAATGATATTTAAGTCATGTCTTATATAGGAAACCAAAGCCAGCATTTGTATTTCATTCCTTAAATATGTAAGGAACATGTAATTAGTACTTAAACATATATACAAATTGTCTTTTAACAGTAGAAAAATGAGATTCTTAGTAAAAAAAAAAAAAAAAGATATGTAAAACAAACATTACTGAGTTAGTAATCAGAAGATCTGAAATCTAGACCTAATTTTAAGAAATCCAATCATTCCAAGACTGAAGATTTTCTTGGCATATGAGACTATAACTGCTAAAACCAGGACAGACATGGGGAAATCGAGATGATTGCTCACCCTAGTGTGCACACTGGAAACAGTCAGCTGATACCTCCGTCCTCATCTTTGTCATGTCATTGAGGGGTTAAAGAAAATCATTGCTGTGGTTCCTTTCAGATCTAATGTTTTGGGAGTCTAAAAAGTAGAGCTGGGCATTTTCCCCAGGAGCATCCTAGTTCACTGTGAGAATAGTGTGTCATATTTCCCAAATACAAATGCATGTTAGAAGTAGAAGTGCATTTCTTTTAGAGCTGAGTCAAATAACTTGTCAAGTCATGAACTCTAGCCAACTGACTTAATCGTACACATTCTTCTTCATTGTGCCCCAGTATTTTCATCAAATAAGGACTTTTTTTGAAGCGGGGAGGGGGAGTTAAGAGTGAATTAATTGCATTTCTTCTTCCAAAACATTGTGTCATTTAGGGCACATCATCCTGCCATTGCAAAACAACCATTAAGAAACTGCATGTATTAAATAGGGAATCCTTTCCCCATTCTTGTTTCCCTTTCAGGTTTGTCAAGAGATCAGATGGCTGAATGATGTGGTATATTCTGAGGACTCTGTCGTTCCATTGGTCTATATCCTCTGTTTGGTACCCAGTACCATGGCTTGTTTTGGTTACTGAGCCTTGTAGTATATGTTGAAGTCAGGTACGTCGATGCCCTCCAGCTTTGTCCCTTTGACTTAGATTGTCTGAGGCAATTGGGCTCTTTTTTGCGTTCCATAGACTTTTAAAGCAGCTTTTTTCCAATTCTGTGAAGAAACTCATTGGTAGCTGATGGGGATGCATTGAATTCCTATAAATAACCTTGGGCGTATGGCCATTTTCACGAATGATTCTTCCTAATCCATCCGAGGCATGGTATCGTTCTTCCCATTTGTTTGTTCCTTTTTTATTTCACGAGCAGTGGTTGTAGTTCTCCTTTGAAGAGGTCCTGACATCCCTTGTAAGTGATCCTAGGTATTTTATTCTCTTCAAAGCAATTGTGAATGGAAGTTCATTCATGATTTGGCTCTCTGTTTGTCTGTACTGGTGTACTAAGAAGCTGCTGATTTTGCACAATTGATTTTGAATCCTGAGACCTTGCTGAAGTTGGCTATCAGCTTTAGGAGATTTTGGGCTAGACAATGGGGTTTTCTAAATAACAATCATGTCATCTGCAAACAGGGACAATTTGCCTTCTCTCTTTCCTAACTGAATACCCTTATTGTATTCTCTTGCCTGATGCCCTAGCCAGAACTTCCAACACTATGTGAATAGGAGTGGTGAGAGAGGCAATCCCTGTCTTGTGCCAGTTTTCAAAGGGAAGTTCAGTTTGTTGCCCATTCAGTATGATTTGGGCTGTGGGTTTGTCATAAATACTCTATAATTTTGAGGTAGTTCCATCAATACCGAATTTATTGAGCGTTTTTAGCATAAGGGCTGCTAATTTGAAAATTGGCTTAGCCATAAGTAGAAGCTGGAAACTGAGTCCTTTCCTTACTCCTTTATACCAGAGATTAATTCAAGTGGATTAGAGACTTAAATGTTAGACCTAATACCATAAAAATCCGTAGAAGAAAATCTAGGTAGTAACCATTCAGTGACATAGGCATGGCCAAGGACTTCATTGTCTAAAACACCAAAGCAATGGCAGCAAAAGCAAAATTGGACACATGCGACTAATTAAACTAAAGAGCTTCTGCACAGCTACACAGAAACACCACCAGCAGTGACAAGGCCAACCTAACAGAATGGGAGAAAATTTTGCAACTACTCATCTACAAAGGCTAATACCAGAATCTACAAAGAACTCAAACAAATAACAAGAAAAAAAAAACCAAACACCCCATCAAAAAGGGGCAATAGGATATGAACAGACATTCTCTCAAAAGAAGACAATTCAACATGCCACCAGACCATGAAAACAATGCTCATCATCACTGGCCACAGAGAAATGCAAATCAAAACTGGCAATGATATACCATCTCACACCAGTTAGAACGGCAATCATTAAAAGTCAGGAAACAACAGGCTGTTGGAGAGGATGTGGAAGAATAGGCACACTTATTACACTGCGTTGTGGGAATGGTAAACTAGTTCAACCATTATGGAAAACAGTATGGCAATTCCCTTCAAGGATCTAGAATAGATCTACCATATGACCCAGCCATCCCCACTACCTGGGTAATTATACCAAAGGATTATAAATTAAATTCTAACTACAGCCGGCGCGCGCGGTGCCCTCAAGCCTGTAATCCCAGCAACTTTGGGAAGGAACCGAGACGGGCGATCACGAGGAGTCAGGAATCGAGACCATCCTGGCTAAATACGTGAAACCGTCTTTACTAAAAAAACAAAAAACTAGCCGCCCGCGAGTGGCGGGCGCACTGTAGTCCAGCTACTACGGAGGACTGAGACAGGAAATACGTGAACCCGGAGGCGGAGCTTTGCAGTGAGCGAGACCTGGCCACTGCAACTCCAGCCTGGGCGGCAGAGCAAGACCCCGCTCAAAAAAATAAATAAATAAATAAATAAATAAATAAATAAATATATAAAAATACAATAATTCTTACTACAAAGACACATGCAACACTTATGTGTTTATAGCGGCACTATCACAATAGCAAAGACTTGGAATCAACCCCAGACGTCCATGCCTGTGACAGACTGGATTAAGAAAATGTGCAACATATCACCAATGGAATATATGCACCATGAAAAAAGGATGAGTTTGCGTCCTTTGTAGGGACAATGGAAGCAGCTAGGAAACCAATCATTCTTAGCAAACTATCACAAAACAGAAAACCAAAACACCGCATGTTCTCACTCATAAGAATGGAACTGAAACCATAGATCACTTGGACTCGGGAAGGGCAACATCACACATTGGGGCCCTATCATACGCGGGTCGTGGAGGGGGGAGGGGGGAAGGATTGCTTGGGAGTTATACATGATACCGTAAATTGACGAATTGGATGGTGCTAGACGAGTTGATGGTGCAAGCACACCCAACATGGCCACAAGTATACATCACTGAAACAAACCTGCGACGTTGTGCACATGTACCACTAGAACTTAAAGATAATAAAAAAAAAAAAAAAAAAGAAACTGACATGTAACCTCCTCGCCTTCCCCGTAATTCTGAATGATAAAGAAGAACGGATGTCAAAAACGCATGCATCAACATGCGTCTTTGTTAAAAAGCATAGCAATGTTAAAAAACCAACATGCCAAAACTAAAGAAATTAATTCCAAACAAGTCCATTCTAAAATTTTTCACGTAACTGGAAAGTGTACCCTGTTCATTCAGGAGTGGTGGGAAATCAGCTTGGGCTGAGCAGAGATGTTTGAACAGAGCAATTGTACATGTTATTTCCATTCAGTTCACACATTTGTACTGTGCTTGAAACAATTTCCCTTGAAGAAAAATACATCTGCTTTTGTACGAAAGAATAAGCCGCACTGATTATTTTTGCCCTCGGGAAATCATAGCCACCATTAAGGATACTTAATTGCTTCATAACGCATAATTCCTTCTGCAATCTCTGTGACCTCTGATGCAAAACATTATTGATATCTCCGGGTATGTATTGCTGCTTAATCTTACTTCTCCTTCGGTCCATCTGTCATTAATCAATAGCCACCTAGGCTAGCGTTATAGAAATTCTTTAAAAAGCATTGTGGCACACTAAAAACTTAAAAATACTATTTATAAAACAACAGTTATATAGAAAAACTAAAAAAAAAACCTGATTAAATAAAGATATTTCTTAGAAAATCTTGGACAACTTATGCTACTTATATTTTTTCCAATTATATTTTCCCCTAAAACTTTTAGAAACCTTAAATCTTATTATTTCTTTGTTATAAAATTAACCCATTTTCTTTTTCTGTAGGAGAATGAAGTCTTCTGTCACCTTCAATCTCCTCATTATTGCCCTAGAAGGGAAGGGATGTCTTTTGGAACAAGCACACTTTGCAATTGTATTATATTACAAATAATCAATATTAGCAAAAAAAAGAGGTTTGTTTATCTTATAGGTGTTACATGCTGAAAAATTTAAGGATTCATCTTTGTTTGTAGGACTAGAGGTGGGTACAGGTCTTAATCACAAGGAGAAGCACTGATGCCCTCAGGAAAGGACAGAGAGACAGAGAGTGGCAAAGGGGAAAAGAGCTTTTCAGTGTACATTCCTGGTGAATTCTTTCTAACCTAAAGGGAACCTCCAAAGGAATAATAAAAAAAATTTTGAACCATCCTCTATATTCCATGCATGCTTATGATCCTTTATGAATAAATTTGTGCTTATTCTTGCAAGGGATTATGGCTTCCAAAATAGGGGGAGGGAGATTTAGTGAACTGCAGTAGAGGAAGAGCCATGCCAAGGGAAGCAAGCCAACATCATTCTACTGCTACAGGAAAAAATCATGTTCAGACCCAGCCTGAGCTATTGGGTCACTTGGTGTATCCTCTTAAGAGAGAAAAACCAAAGTGGGCAGAGGCGATCAAGCACTGAAATTTGTGGTCTAGGGCTATAAGGTGAGTAGTGTAGGGCTATAAGGTGCGAGAATAGATTATGTCTCACTAGAAATCTAGAAGAGTGCTTTAATAGGAGAATTTATCAGTGGTTCCACCTAAGATTTCCCACAGAAGATGTTGGAGGAATGGGGACTTTGGACTCTTGTTTTGATCCAACACAGAATTTAAAGAAGGGTGAATTGGTCTCAGGGCAGGGAAAGCGTATGAGTGGAGCACTTGTACTCATTGCCAGAGTCTCTCCAGGAGCAGGGAGGAAGAGGAAGAAACTCTCTGGTTTTTCCCTGTCTCTTGCTCTCTGGTACCCAACCCATTCATTAAATCTTGCTGCAAGGCAGAAGGCAAGCGAGCCTGGGAAACATCATTTCCTAAAATGCAGAGTGGAACTGAAAAGGGCAGGAGTGAGTCTAGGAGAAAACAGAAATATTACCGGCACTGAGGCTGAAATAAATTAGGGGTTGCTTTTCCTCTCACAGCAAAGAAGTCTGGAAGTAAGATATCAGACACGAATACTGTGGCTCCAAGATAGCACCAGAAAGTCAAACCTTTCTCTCTTTCTGTTTTACCATTCACAGTGTGTAGCTGCCATTGTCAAGATCACTTTATGGTCTCCAGATGACTACTGTTGTGCCATTTATCACACTCACCTTTCAAGCAGGAAACAGGCTAGAGGGACAGGACAAAAAGGGTTTTCCATACGCATTCTTCTTTATTGTTCTCCAACATTTTCATCCCCAGGACTACCAACTTATGTCTGATTAGCTATTCCTGTTGATAAACTCAGCTTAAAAGTGCTATTTTGTCAGCTGGGCAAACTGTCCTGGGTTTTTCATTTTTGAAACATTCCCATCCGTTTTCTGCATTTAAGAAAAGAGAAGATTGGGTATTGGGCAAACCACAGGCAATCTCTACCACAGAAAAAGAGAAAGGTTGGCATTTAAGAAATAGCACTGGCTGGGCACAGTGGCTCATATCTGTAATTCCAGCACTTTGGGTGGACAGGGTGGGCAGGTCACCTGAGACCAGAAATTTGAGACCAGCTGGGAAACATGGCAAGATGCTGTCCCTACTAAAAATACAAAAATTAACTGGGCATGGTGGTGCACACCTGAAATCCCAGCAACTTGGGAGGCTGAGGCATGAGAATTGCTTGAATCCAGGAGGCGGAGGTTGTACTGAGCCGAGATTGTGCCATTGCACTCCAGCCTGGGCCTGGGCAATAGAGCGAGACGCTGTCTCAAACAAACAAACAAACAAACAAGAGGAAATAGCACAAACACAATAGAGTGGCTGGGGAGCATCTCAGGCACAGGCATAAGTCTCATGATACAGTAGGATCCAAGGCAGGGAGTGCTGTGTTAGGGGTGGGGGTTATAATTTTATATAGCTCTATTTAAATTTGAGTAGAAACTTGCAGAAATGATTAAATTTTGAGTATAGTTTTGGTCAACTACAAGTAAGACTGGGTTCTCTCTCTAGTAATAGATATTTCCAGATACTTGGATACGTAAAAGAAATACCATTCATTCATTTATTCACTTATCAGAAATAATAAGCAAATACTTGGGCAGACACTGTGGTAGGTGCTGGGTATAAGGGTGAGTAGACAGAGTTATGCCTGCCCTCCTCAAGCTTACACTCATTTCGCAGGCTCCTTAACCTCTGGTCCAGCACTCATAAATGAATAACCTGTGAACTTAATTTGTTTGTCCTATGTAATGTTAACTAGTGCAGTATGAAAAAATATTTAAACTAACTGATAGCAATTATGGATTGAATTGTGCTCCTAAAAATATGCGTTGAAGTCCTTAGCCCCCAATACCTCAGAACGTGACATTATTTAGAAACAGGGTTGGTGCATGTGTAGTTATTAAGATGAGGTCATACTGGAGCACAGAGGGCTTTTCATCCAATGTTACTAGTGTTCTTGTAAACGGAAGAGAAGAGGCACTGACACCTACACATACAACAGAAAAGTATTCTGTGACAGCCAAGGCACAGATTGGACTCATGAAGCTGCAAGCCAAGGAATGGCAAGGATTGGTGACCACTGCCAGAAGCTAGAAGGCAAGAAAGGATTCTACCCAGAGTCCTAGAGAAAGTGTGGTCCTGCTGGCATCTTAATCTGGGGCTTCTAGCCTCTAGAACGGTGAGAGAATAAATGTCTGTTATTTTTAGCTGCCCAGTTTGTAGTACTTTGTTATGGCAACACTAGGAAACAAATAAGCTAAGATTTTCCAAAAAATATCAGGACTTTTATCTAAAATTCAGACTTTCATTTTCTCTTGGAACAGAGCAGATCTGGCAAGACTGGCAATGAGGGTGGAGCTAAGTAACTACCATCTTCTCCAGAGGTAGCATTTGACTGGCTTACTCTTCTGTGGTTCTTATAGGAATTTGTATTTATACCCAGCTGCGTTTTGCTACACTGTCTGCTTCTAGCCACAGTCTTACTTAATGCACCTGACCAGTGACTTCTGTGTTGTCAGAGGGTAACTAATTTACCCAAATCTCAGTGGAGATTTTCCTGCCCATCCTAATCAAGGGTATGACCCCTGCACTCTTTTCCCTGCTTTGTATTTCCCCATGGAACCCATCTATCTGTCTGTCTATTTATTTTAACCTCTACGCTTTTCATTCTCTGTCTCCTCCTGCTAGAATATAAACTCCCCAAGGACAAATATGTGTCTGTTCTGTTCACTGTGGTGGCCCCAGTGCCTACAGCAGTGGCTTGCTCATGAATACAGAAGCTATAGGATGCAAAAACTGGAATAAATTTCAGAAATCCACTAATGCAACCCCCACTAACCAGGCTGGCAGAGGGAACAAGACTTGACAAAGGTCATACAACGAATTAGTAGCCGAATGAGTGGTAATCAGGATCCAAATGAGTGATAAGCAGATTTTCTGTCCCCAAGTCCCATGATCGCTCTGTGGTTTCAGGCTGCCTCTCTGCTCATGTAGTCATAGTGCTTGGATCTTAAGTACAGAAATATCAAGATGATAATAGAGAAATGATAGCCATTATGTATTCTGTCTATTTACTCATCTGCTAAATGTTTTCAGAACAAAACTGAAAAAAATATGTGTTTGTGTTCATAATATCTGAAAAGGTGACAGGAGATTTGCTTCCTCTTCCATGATTATTCATACTAAAGACTTAATTACTGATATTAATACTAAAGGTTTAATTGTTATGGTTTCGTAAATACTTTAACTTCAGCTTTGGAAAGGAATATGGCTGATATCTTGATAGTCATATTTTGTGTTTCATGTTAATGAGGTAGTAATAAAAGACTACATTCCACCCACAAGGTTTGAATTATGATGCTAGAAAATGGTTTTTCATTAGTTAACTCAACCAATTTTTATAGGAAAGATCTGTCTAGTTGTTAAAAAGAGAATACCAAGTCACAAAGAGACCACTATCTGTCAGTCATTCATTTATTTAACAAAATGTAATGAGGCTCTACTATGTGCCATGTGTCTCCAATCTTAAGCCCTACTACCCTTCTAGAACGTATGTCTTACAGCTATGTTTTCTGAAGTAGTCTACTGATTGAGGGTGGGAGGCACTTTCAAAACATACAAGTTTATAAGCTCCACCCTAGACCTACAGAATCACAATCTCAGGGAAAGAATCAGAAATTGTATGTCTACCAAGCATGCGAGTTCATTTTTATTAGGCATGCGTTGGTAACAGTTTTAGTGGGAGAAATTGACATTAATCAAGTTTATACTAATACATATGCAATTTCTAAAATAGGTACTATGGAAAACTGTATACTGTGATTGGTCATCGACTGTTTAATATATATTTATTGAGCACCTCATGTATATCAAACACTGCTCTAGTGCTAGAGATACAGCAGCAAACAAAGCAGATTAAAATTTCTGCACTCACAGAATTTTCATTGTAGTGAGGAAAACAGACGATGGACACATACTCAAATGGGATAGCTGCATATGGTTTTCAATGCCATTTCCTTTTGAGAAGGCTTTCTGTGCCAGGTAACCAGGCTAAGAGGAAAAGAAAAACAAGGGCAAGAGATTGGAGATGAAGGTCTTAGTTTCCCTGCTGCTCTGGGGACCAAGCTTCAGAGGATGAGAGAGAAGCACTCAGATAAATCTAGGGTGATTTTGGAACCGAAGTCTTGATTTGTCTTGCTCTAGGTCATTCTGGAAAGACTGCATGCTTCTCAGAGAAGCCCCAAGGCTAGTGTTGAGCCAGTATCTCCAACAGAGCAATTAAGAGTAGAGTAAAATTGGCTAAGAAAGGTGCTTGAAAGATAGCATAAAATGTCTTTTCTATTCCACTGATTCTCCAAGGCTTTCCCCTAGAGTGTTAGTATCTAGAAGTTCCTGCATGTCTGGGAGAGGAGGGGTTAGGAGAGGGGTGGTGGCATGCGAAATAGCTGAGAGTACTTGCTGGTGAAAAATAACACAATATGCTATCATCATATTATATTTTCAAACCTTGTGGATAGAATACAATCTTTGTGACTGGGTGCGGTGGCTCATGCCTGTATTCCCAGCACTTTGGGAGGCCAAGGCAGGTGGATCATGAGGTCAAGAGATCGAGAGCTTTCTGGCCAACATGGTGAAACCTGTCTCTACTAAAAATACAAAACCTAGCTGGGCGTGGTGGTGCACACCTGTAGTCCCATCTACTCAGGAAGCTGAGCCAGGAGAATCGCTTGAACCCGGGAGGCAGAGGTTGTGGTGAGCTGAGATCACACCACTGCACTCCGGCCTGGTGACAAAGCGAGATTCCGTCTAAAAAAAAAAAAAAAAAAAAAAGAATATAGTCTTTGTTTTTGTGAGTGTGTTTTTTGTTTTGTTTTGTTGTTTTACTAACTCATGAAGGAGAAACACAAAGGCTATGGGAGGAGCAATGTGACAGTGACTGGGATCCACCGTGTGCACTACCCAAGCCAGGAGTGGATTAGAATCAGAGTGAGGAGAGAGGAACAGTTTTAGGCTGGAAGAGACTTGTAAAAAATTATGAATGTTTTCAAAGATACACATAAATTAAATAGTATAATAAACCCCACATATACATCACTCATATTCTAGATTTTTCTCCGTCTTGTTTTTTCTATAATCCACCCCTTTTTCGGATAGAATATTTAATATCAAGTCTCAGACATAATATCATTTTATTCATACAAACATCAGCATGCACGTCAAAAAATACAGGCAATTTTAACCATTACCACAGTGCTGTTATCACATCTTAAACAATTAACAATTATTTCAAGAATTACCTAATATACAGTCCATATTAAATGTCTCTGATTGTTTCAGATTGCATTTCTGCAGTTGGTTCATTTGAATGGGGATTTAATCCACATACTGCATTTGGTTTTTATTATGTCTCTTAAGTGTCTTTCAATCTAGAGTAGTCCCCTTGTATGATCAAGAGTAGGAATTTAAGAACAAAGCAAGATCAGTGGGAAAAAATAAACCATTATCCTATTTTGCTCACGTGAGCTTCAGCGTAGATATTCTCACCCTGCTACAACAATAAGAAACATTAATAATTGTGAGGAATATCATCAAACTGGAAGGATGCTTTAGGAAATTTTCCTGGGTGAATCGTATTTACTGAAAAGCAGCTAGAATCTGCTGGAGCAAAGGCTCTTATTCAGGAAATGTTTTTATGCACTATTTCTAAAGGTCATTGGATGAACGTGCCCCTCAATTTCTCAGTTGCCTTCCTATAAATCCTGCAAGACTCACCAGCAGCACCTACTCTGACTCACAGACTATTACAGTTTATTGAGAAATAACTTGGACTTCCCAGAAGACTAATTTACGTCAGCAAGCAAAAGGATAATCACAACCATAAATCTTAAATCCATCCATGTATACAACTGGGTTAAAAATAAATTCAATAGTATATTGTGACTTTCAACCAAAAGAGGACTTTTATTTTTTATTTTTTAAAAAATAATCCACAACATTATAAAAGTCCTCCAACTTTATTGCTGTTTCTTTCCTGCTACTGTATAGGATAATATCATGTAAATTACAGCTGAAGGACCAAAGTTCGTTGTTAGCATCTCTTTGTTCTGGTTTAGAGGTTGTTGGGAAACCAGGGAACAAACATTTTAAAGAAAAACAACAGAAGTTAGACAATGGTACAAATACATACAGAGAAATTTCTCACATGAAAAAGCATTATCAGTCTTCATTTGTGTAAATTCCCAGTTTTAGAAATTGAATTTATTCCTTCTTATTGATTTATTGGTTAATTGCCACAAAAGTGTCTCTGGGAATGATTCCTAAAAGTGGTGATTAAAATTACCTCCTGAAATGCAGACTGTTCTCATAGCCACCCCAGCTTATTCTCCTCCATGCTCATGTTATATTTCTTTGGCCAAAGATGGATTATTTATGGCAGAAGCGCCAGAGCTCAAAGCATCCTGCTTACCTTTTGTTGTCAAGGTAACAACTTAGATTGTTCCCCTTTGGTTGAAAGGTCAGATTTCTGGTGGTATGAGTCACAGAGCTCAGGGGGGTTTTAAAAATTGAGATAGCACTTTTCAAAGACAAATTAAAATCAGAGCCTTATGTGCTTCCAGACCATTTAAAATTGGATTTGAACCACTAGATAGTTTATAATAATTACCCCTGACACCTCCGTGGTTGTGCTGCAGGGAAGCATGGATCAGTCACTTCGCTGGTTGCAAAGACCTATTCCTCAGATTGTAGCCCTCTTGGCTATTTACTGGGTCTGTTCTTTGCTGATCACAATTGCTGTTTCTCTTTTGCACGAGGTGTATGTGACAGAGATTATTTAAAGTATTTTATCTTTAAATTACAGATTTAGAAACTTCAAAATTACAATGGAGAATATTTTGGGATTCACTTTGAAAGATAATTTTATACCTATGACAATTGTATCACTTACCTGTGGCCTGACTATTTTAAGCACATGTATTAACTGTTTAAATCTCTCTTAAAACAACCATCTGAAATAGAAAATGTTATTATTCTAAATTCCTCTTTACAAGCAAGGAATTGAGACATAGATTGGATGAGCAACTTACTTCAGGTCACATGATTGGGAAGTAGTAGCAAAGGCAGGATTTTCTCCCCTCCATTTTAGTTAATAAGTCTGCACCCTTAACTACTCTGCCATGGTTTCACTTTACAAACTTGTGACTCTAATTAAGACGCAGGAAGAAACAAAGATGGCATTATTCTCAGGAGGGATGGAAGGGGACCTGTGCCTTCCTGAGACCCTCCAACTCCCACAATACCCTCTCCCTGATGTAGCCCCTCTCTAACCCCACAGCTACCCTGTACTAGCCAATAAGACCATGTATGGGCCTTAAAGAGAATTTTTCTCTACAAGCTGAATTCTCCCAATCACATATCTGGGGTAAGAAAAGAGTTGAACAAAATTCCAGAAATTCACTTTATGAACTCCCCAAAATTCAACTGGGTGTCTCAAATTTTAAAGTGTGGTGAATTCAGTATGCTTTAAGTTGCAGGCATGGTGACTGCAATCCACTCCTATTATAATCGCAGCTACA
Organism: Rhinopithecus bieti; assembly: GCF_001698545.2. Lineage (NCBI taxonomy): Eukaryota > Metazoa > Chordata > Mammalia > Primates > Cercopithecidae > Rhinopithecus > Rhinopithecus bieti. The sequence goes on along the minus strand of NW_016820218.1, from coordinate 1,546,580 downwards.
ATTTATTAAACACATATGAAGTACTAGGTACTCTGAATGAATTATCTTTCATCTTTTCCACATCCCTGGGAGAGGCAGCCAATCCAATTGTGAAGGAACTGAGGATCAGGGAAACAAGGATGTTGCCTCAGTCACACACTGGGAAGGGACAGAGTCAGGATTAGAATTTGGGTCTGCCTTGCTCCAAACTCTGTTCTCCTTTTGCAGCATCATTTTCTCATTTAAAACACAAAACAAAACACAGCAAAAAAAAACTCGCCAAGTGTGGTGACTTACTTCTGTAATCTCAGCACTTTGGGTGGCCAAGGTGGGAGGATCCCTTAAGGCTCGGAGTTCAAGACCAGCCTGGCAACTTAGCAAGACCCTGTCCCTACATAACACTACTACTACTACTACTACTACTACTACTACTACTAATAATAATAATAATAATAATAATAAGAAGAAGAAGAAGAAGAAGAAGAAGTCAGGGATATAAATAGTTTAGTGGCACAATCCAATGTTGTTCAAAGAGAACTCTAGAGACAAAGTTTTGAGAATTTAGATGTGTGTTAGGGCTTTGTGAAATGAATTGGCACCTTCTACTGACTGTAAACAATGATTATGAAAGGGAGTGGATTAAAAAAATGTTGATACAAACTCAGATTTACAATAAGTGCTAGTATTCCTTTGCTATATGTTAATGGCTTTTCATAATTACTGGAAAGCCTACCCCATTCTTGACAATAAACTTTGCATCAGAGGCTTACAAAGACAGGCCCGGGAGGACAGAGCACCCTGGGTAATTTTCAGAGTTATTTAGGTGAGGAAAATAGTCATAGACCCATCCTCTCTCCCTAAAGTCAAAAGTAACCCCTGATTTCTGCATCTCCCAGCTCTAATGTTCAGAAAGGGCTCAACAACACTAAGGAGTTTCATTCAGCGAACACTGTTCTTCTGGTGCTCTCCACAGACCTACACAAAATGGGTTCATTCCTATTTATAAAAGTTTGTTGAGATCCTGGGAACATCTGACTCATATGTATTCAAGATCCGTTTAACCACAGGTAAGATTCGACTGGATGCACTAGTTTCGTACATCAAATTAAAAATGGTTACAAAGTGATGACTTACTACACAGATTTGGATGAAACTCAGAGTAAGTCACTTTGGCCCCTCAAGCACGGCCTCTATGATTACTTAAGAGCCTGATGTAACACAGGGTAGAGTGAATATTTAGTTTGAGTGCCCCTCTTCTCCTATCCTCTTCTCCCCGATGTGAATGCAGCTGACTCCTTCTCACCCCAGGTCTCAGTTCGGATTTGCCCGCCGAGGGTGCTGGCTTGAGCATTCAGGGCAATACAGGAGTTTTTTGTCATCCTCTCCCAGAGCTCTGGTTTTTCATCCCCTCCACCCTCACCCCACCCTCATCATAATTTGCAATTATGTATTTATTTGTGTGTTTATTTGTTTATGGTGTGCCTACTCAATAGTTTGTACACTTCAGTGAGGGCAGAGGCCATATCTGCTCTTCAATAGCAACCTTGAGGAGTTTGGCTCCTGGACAAAACCTGTGTGTGATTTTCCAGGCCTCAATGGAAGCCACCCTCCCCACACCAGGCTTGGTGTATGGGCCTGAGCATTGCAGCCTCTGAGGGAATTGCAGTCAAGACCTCAGGCCCCCTGGCCGGCCTTGGCCTTAGACGTATCTGCATTCCTGGCCCAGGAAGCCTCTATGTGGAGGTCTCTTTACTGAGGTTCTTCAGTAAAGACCTTCTCAGGTGCCATTGCTGAGACCTCCTCATAGGGGGAGGAGAAGCCTCGAAGTCACTTTTCTCCACTCTGACTCAGTACTTTCCCACATTAGCTCTTTCCCTTCCTCTCCCCTCCCCCTGGTTCCATAAGATGGCAGGAATCTTTTGTCAAGACTCCCTTGATAGTGAGACAGTTCCCTACATATGCGTTGATCCATCTGACCCTCACTGGTGTCATTCCACAGAGAAAAATGAAACAGAAAGGGGGTTGGTGCTTCCTCCAACTTCTGCTTGCTAATACTCTCATAGTAAGGGATTAAAGGTTTGACTGTTACTTTCATTTGAGCTTAATTGTCTTAATCAGCTGCTCTGATACTTGGTGCCTCAGTTTAGCTCTTTAAAACCTTTGTAGGTGCTCAATAAATATTATGCAAAAGATTGAACAAATGAACCAATAATCTCTTCAGGAATTCTGCTAAGTACTTTAGTCATTCTATGAACATTTTTGAAACACCTACTATGTGCCTGGCACTGTTCTAGGTTCTTGGGATCTATACAAAGATTCCTGCCATCAAAGAGCTTGTGTTATGTGTAGCCTCTCATTATCCCACTTAATCCTCACAGAAATCCTGGAGGGGAAAAATGGAAAACTAGAAAGGTTCGTAATTTGCTTAAGATCATAAAACTTGTAGGTAGCAGAAATGAAATTGGAAAAATCTCTTCTTTCTCTTGTGCCATGGCTTTGTGATCCCAAACCATCAGGGCAGAATTTAGCTTCTTTTCTGATCCCAGGGGTCTAGAATCCTCAGGTACTCCAAGGTCCAGGAAATCCCAGCCTATCACTTCCCAGGCACTCAGAACGCTGTTAGGAGGAGCCTGAAGAAACCCCTAAGGTGCCCTGTTGATGAAGCCCTGTGGATGTAGCTTCCACCCAGCTGGTGGCAGTAGGACTGACAAGGCCTGTGCACCCAAAACCCTTCTGCTCTTACTTCTTCAGGAGCAGCCTCAACTGGGTCCTCTTAGCCTAAGATCTCTGAAAGAAGTCCCTTCAGGCTCAGTGCACGGAAGCCAGGCATAGAAACTGGAGGCAAAAGAACTGAGAGCCAGTGATGATTCTATGCTTTTCCTTTGTCAGCAGAGTTCTAAAAAAGGCCCCTCTCTCTGGGCTAAAGACTCAGCAGTGACAGAATAGGATTTAATAATATTCCTTTTCCTTAGATTTTATTTATTATTATTATTTTTTTTTGAGATGGAGTCCCACTCTGTTGCCCAGGCTGGAGTGCAGTGGCGGGATCTCGGCTCACTGCAACCTCCAACTCCCAGGTTCAAGTGATTCTCCTGCATCAGCTTCCCAAGTAGCTGGGATTACGGGCGCCCACCACCATGCCTGGCTAAAGTTCTACTACTTTTATTGCTCATGACTCTATGTCTAAAAACTTCGCGAAATGATGCTCAAAATTTTTATTTATTATTTGAGATTGGGTGATTTCATGGCCAATACAACCTTGAAAATGAGGCATGGTTTTATTTTTTAACATTTTGAAGTTTGGCAGCTTTTTAGAAAGCTAAGCACATGGTATCCATTTGATCCAGCAATTCAACTCCTTTACACTTACCGAAGAGAAATGTAAACATGTGTCCACACAAAGACTTATATTGAAATGTTCATAGCAGAGACATTATAGTCAAAAACTGGAAACAAACCAATGGTCCATCAACTGGTGAATACATAAACAAAATGTGATCTACCCACAATGTTCACACTGATAGCCGACTATTAAAAAATAACAAAATACTCATATGAGCAACAACGTGAATGAACCTCAAAAACACACTAGATGCAAAGGCTACATATTGTGTTATTCCATTTACATGAAATTTCTAGAAATGGCAAAACAACAGATACAGAAAGCACATCAGTTGTTGCCTGGATTTGAGGTGGGAGCAGAAATCAACAGCAAATGGCAAGAAGGAATTTTGGAGATGATGAGACTTTGGGGACAGTGGACTGTGGTGACTGTTGCACAACTATGTGTACTTTTACCAAATCTTGTCAAACAGTACACTTCAAGTGGGTGACTTTTATGGTTATATTATACCTCAATAAATCTATGAGAAGGGGGAAGAGGAACAAGTTGTTTAGGCAGTGGTCTGTCTTTAAGATGAACAAAAAATACGTTAGGTTAAAGAAAAACAAGTCTTCTAAGCACAAACTATTTCCTTGGGATATGATTGCAAATTTAAAATCTGCTCATGAGGAAATTAATATTTGCTCAAACAGTGATCATCTGACATTTCAAGCTGGTTCCTGTGTGGGTGGAAATTTGCAAGCACATCCATGTTACCTCTTGGAATTCTCTGGAGGACTTTTTTTTGACAGGATCACGGGATAAACTGCCATCGTGTATGGGAAATGAGAAAAGAGACAAAATCTGTGCTGAACTGGATGTGCTGGTGAGGTCTTTTTGAAAAAGCTGATGGGGCCAGATAGAGTTGGGGAGAGGGTAGAGAGTGATAAGGTAGGATTGGCGGCAAGATTCGAATTCTCCTCCCTCCAGCTGGCCTGCTGAGAGGACCAATGGATTCAAGAAACAAAGTGTGTCATGGGTCCTGCATTCAAACAATATCAATCGGCCCTCAGAGAAAGCACACTATGGTCAAGGTGGCATTTCAGTAAAGCAGACAGCTGCCTTCTGGCCTGCATGTCAGCCTCCCTGCAGCCTGGAGAGTCACTTCTCTCTCTGTGGGAAAGCCTGCTGGAGGCATATTGGCTGCAAGATGAGGTTTCTTTTCTATATTTTCTTCTTCTCTTTTCAAAATCAGCTTGAAGCTCGTTAAAGTCAGGAATGAGAGTGAAGCGCTCTTAGGAAATATGAAAGGTGGGGTGCAGGCCAGGGGAAGGACTGAGAGGGTGGAGGTGTTGGAAAGGTGGGATAAAAGCATGGTGGAGGGGAAGGCGTGAGCCTTGTCATTTGGGCTGCTGTGCTGGGGCTTCTATTCCCTCAAGTGAGACTATCAGAAGGAGTCCGCATTTTTCAATAGAGCAGCACGACATTAAGCGGATGGTTTCTGAACACTGGCACTTCAGACTGTGAGGTCTCTGTGGGTGGGTTTTATGCCATGCTCTTTGGTTGTTGGAATAGAAATCCCACGGGAATTGTGTAGCAGCAGCAGCAGCCTTTGTGGATAGCAAAGAGGATTATGTGAGGTGGGGAAGAGCTTTCTTTCCCCCTTTCTTCTCTTTTCTTTTCTTTTAATGGGGCATTCAGTTTCCCAGAGAAATGGAACTTTGTCTTCACAGCCAAAGAAAAAAGGGAGGTTTAAGGCAGAGCTCAAATAATTCACGCCAAAGAGGATTTGTGCTGGCCACCCCCTTTCACCTCCACCTTACATAGGATAATATATTGTGAACAAGTACTTCTGAGGCAAAAAGGAGGAAAATGAGCCAGGAATAAAAACAAACAATTCATGGGTAAGGACATATAAGTGAAAATCAATGTAGGAAAAGGCTTGAAACTCCTGGTAACTAGTGAAATACAAACTAAAGCAAATATGAGATGCCAGTTTTTACATTTCTAATTGAAAAAGATTGAAAGGTATTACAGTACTCTGAAGACAAGGAGCAGGTCTTCCATATATTGCTTGTGGGAATGTAAATTACAGTAGCCTTTTAGTAAGGCAATCAACAACTAGCTTTTTAAGTTTTAAAAAGAAATCAGAAAAGACCCCCAAGTTGTCTTATTTGCAATTAACCTCACAGAAATTTAAAGCACCAACTTGCTGGATGGCAGAAAAACTGGAAACAACCGAAAGCCATGAACCATGAATCAAAGAGGGATGAAGAATTATGGGGCATACATATTACAGAGTGCCATGTAGATATTTAAAGAAGTGAGTTGGAGTCATACTGATTAATCTGGCAAAAATTCCCATAACCTTTTATGTTTGCAAATGTTTCTAAGTAATAGATATAGTAGATCTAATATTTAGTAAAAAACAAACTCCCAACCCACCCGAAAAGCATATAGAGGTCAATGTTTAGATGGATAGCAGAGAGAAAGAAAGAAAAAGAAAGAAAGAGAGAGAGACAGAGAGAGAGAGAGAGAGAGAGAGAGAGAGAGAGAGAGAGAGAGAGAGAGAGAGAAAGAAAGAAAGAAAGAAAGAAAGAAAGAAAGAAAGAAAGAAAGAAAGAAAGAAGAAAGAAAGAAAAAGTAAGACTAGGTAACTAGCTAATCTTGATTATCTTAACGCAATAGGATGGGGGAAAAGCATTACTTTTTATTATACATCTTTGAATTGTTCATTTGTGACAATGAACATGATTGTTTTTTAAACAATGTCTTTAATTAATCTATTTAAAGAAATAAAAAATTAAAATTAAAAGAATTTTAAAAAATTAAATGTCTTTAATTAAAAAAGAAATACTGCTATGAACTCAGTCCTGTACTGAGATCCTGTTTCTGCTATCAAACAGCTTACAACCTAGTTCAAATAATAATATAAACAAAAGCAGCCAGAGAAAAACAAATGACAATACATGCCAAGATATTCTTTGCCTTTAGAGGCTGGACAACAGTGTGGGCCAAGGCAAGAGGGTAGAATTATGTGTTATTTTTATTTGATGGAAGAAAAGGTAGTCAGAGATTTGAAGTACAGGATTTGTGTTATGGTTACTGTGAGAGAAAAAAGGTTAAATCTACAGGGTGAAACTATCAGATCAATCTTGCCAATTGTGTTTTTTCAGATGTTCCAAATTTTTGCTGACTATTTTTTAAGTGAAAAAAATAAAGTCCTGTGTACTTAATAACAGAGACATATTCTGGGAAATGTGTTGTTAGATGACTTTGTTGTTGTATGTATGTCATAGGTGTGCAGCTCTTATACAAACCTAGATAATATAGCCTACAACATACATACACACAATATGCTACAAAGCATGTTACTGTACTGAATATTGTAGACAACTGTAACAATTCACTCGGCAATAAGAAGTTTTCAGTTCCCTCATAATCCTATAGGACCACCGTTGCATATGTGGTCTGTCCTTGACTGAACTCTTATGTGGCACATGACTATACCAAAAGAGGTGTTTAACATTTCCCATTCTAATGGTGGATTTGTCAATTTCCTTTTGAATATTACTTAAATTATGTGATGGGTTCATTGCATTATTTATCTCTATTTCTTCTACTTTAGAAAAAATGGGATTTATTTGGTGTATATAGAAACAAAACAAAATTTTCTCTGGTCAATTTTGCATTTTGTATTTTGCAGCTATCATAAATTAATAATTTTATATCTTTCCGGTGAAATTATCCTATTATGACTGTATGGTTACCATTTCTATCCCTAGTAATGCTTTTTATCTTAAAGTAAATTTTGTCAGATATTAATGTTGCTCCACAAGTTTTTTTTCACTGATATTTAACTAGTATGAGATGATTATGCCTGTATTATTTTTTAGGTATGTCTCTGACTAATTGTTTATAGATAAAAGTTTTTAAAAATCTATACTTCTAACCTTTAAATGAAGAGTTTAGCCCATGTACATTTATTGTGTTACTGACATAGTTAAGTTTATTTTGTCCTGCACTATTTAATATTTTATAGTTGTCTCAGGCCTTTTCATTCAATAACCTCTTTCCTTGTCTGATGCCTCTGGTATCTGACCTGTAAGTTTTTAATCTAGGTATGGCCTCTCTGCCGAAGTTTTCAGGTTGACGCCTCAGCCAGGCACTTTACCTTTGTTAACTTTATTTTTATTTGCATTTGGTGTCACACTCTTCAGTCCACTCCACCTCCAGTCCCTGGGGCCACCACTTCTCTGGGAGGAGTAGTCAGGTATTTCTTGTCATCTAAGCTCTAGCCATTGGATTCATCTTCATTCCTGACTTTTGTAGTAAACATGACCTGACATTGTTCTTTAAAATATATCTGTTTGCCATTATCTGTTTCCACAACTAGAATCACAACCCATATTTACTTTCTTAGTACTTCATAGTTACACATTTAACAGCTACGATCCCATTTCCCAAGACAGTGACTAGTTATACATTGAAGCACATGACTTTGTTCTGGCTAATGTTATGTAAGACAAAGACACTGGGAGATTCTCAGAAAAGTTTTTCTCTGAGACAAAGGGACACACAAGGAGAGAAATTAGCCTTCCTGTGTTTGGTGGTGATTGCACACAAATGCAATATCTGAAACTGAGACCACCATCTGTGACCATAAGTGAACAAGCTTGAAGATGAAAATCAATGCGGTGAAGAGCAGAAAGGTGGAAAAGCCTAGGTTATTGATGATGTCAGTCCTAGAACCCATACAACTAGATCCAAATGTTGTTGGCATCAATTACAGACAAACATTCCTCTACCTACAGCACAAAACAAAGTAGCTTAGAATATGTGAGCAGCCACTATAGAGTGGCACTGTTCATAAATATGTTATTATACAGGCATACCTTGTTTTATTGTGCTTCTCTTTACTGTGCTTTGCAGATATTGCATTTTTTTACAAATTGAAGGTTTACAGCAACTCTGCACTGAATAAGTCTATAGGCACAATTTTTCAACAGCACGTGTTTACTTTGTCTTTGTGTAACATTTTGGTAATTTTCAAAACATTGTAAAACATTTTCATCATTATTTTATCTGTTATAGTGATCTGTGATCAGTGATCTTTGATGTTACTATTGTAATTTTGGGGGGGCTACAAAAATTATAATTTTTGGGGGGGTCCATATTCTCCCATATGAGGCAGCGAACTTAACTGATAAATGTTGTGTGTTTTCTGACTGCTCCAAGGACCCACCCCTCTCCTCTGGTTTCTCTATTACCTGAGGCACACAATATCAAAATTAGGCCGTTAATATCCCAACAGGGACCTCTAAGTGTTCACGTGAAAGGAAGACTTACATGTTGATCTAGCTTAAATCAAAAGCTAGAAATGATTAAGCTTAGTGAAGAAAGTCATGTTGAAAGCTGAGATAGGCTGAAAGCTAGGCCTCTTGCACCAGTTAGCCAAGTTGTTGAAATGGCAACAAAGGATTTAGAACGGTACATAAATGTAGTTGATAAAGCAGCAGCAGGGTTTGAGAGGATTGACTCCAATTTTGCAAGAAATTCTACTATGGGTAAATGCTATCCAACAACGTCACATAGTACAGACAAATCTTTCACAAAAGGAAGAGTCAATCAATAAGACAAACTTCATTGTTGTCTTATTTTTAAAAATTGTCACAGCCACCTCAGTCTTCAGCAACCACCACCCTGATCAGTCAGTGGACATCAATGTAGAGGCAAGACCCTCCACCAGCAAAAAGATGAGAACTCACAGAAGGCTCAGATGATTGTTAGCATCTTTTTAGCATAAAGTAGTCTTAAAATGAAGACATGCACATTTTTTTTTAAGACAAAATGCTATTGCACACCTAGTAGACTACAGTATAGTGCAAATATAACTTTATATGCACTGGGAAACAAAAGTTCTTGTGACTTGCTTTATTGCAGTTGTTTATTGCAGTGGTCTGGAGCCAAACCCAGAATATCTCTGAGGTATGCTTGTATAAAGAAAAGTATAATGTCCAGAAAAGGATTGATGTTCATTTATATATTTTACCCAATTCTTCCACACTAAGGAACTAGTTAAAAAAGGTTTAGCACATGTGGTTAAGAGGACTATTTCTGGTTTGATTCTGTTCTTTTATTAAAGTTTATTTTTTTTTTCATTTTATTTTTGTTTAACCCTAAGCTTGCCAATGTTTTCTTTCCTTGGACAGCATTTGTCGTATTTTGATATCCACCTACAATCATATTAGAAACTTAGTAAAAACTACTTAGTGATTCCGCTTTGAATTTGCAGCCATACGACCAAAATGTTTTGAGTATAAGCCTATCTATATGCCAGAAAAACTTCAGGAACTGTTAATGTCTCTTCTTTTACAGAAATTCCACCTCTATCTTGATGTAACAGGGTTGATCAAGAAAATCAGAAGCCATGAGGCCAGAAAGCTAATTTCCTTAAATGCAACAAAAAGAAAAGTTTTCCCAGGGGCGGAGCAAGATGGCCGAATAGGAACAGCTCCAGTCTCCGACTCCCAGCACGAGCGACACAGAAGACCAGTGATTTCTGCATTTTCAACTGAGGTACTGGGGTCATCTCACTAGGGAGTGCCAGACAATCGGTGCTGGTCAGCTGCTGCAGCCTGACCAGCGAGAGCTGAAGCAGGGCGAGGCATCGCCTCACCTGGAAGTGCAAGGGGGAAGGGAATCCGTTTTCCTAGCCAGGGGAACTGAGACACACAACACCTGGAAAATCGGGTAACTCCCACCCCAATACGGCGCTGTAAGCAAAGAGGCACACCAGGAGAATATATCCCA
>NW_016820218.1:1532484-1533950 GCF_001698545.2 Rhinopithecus bieti | reverse complement strand
ATTTATAATTTGAAGATTTTCAAAAATAATAGAGTAACAACAAAATATGATAAAATTAAGACTATATGAAAACAGAGTAAATGGAATAATAATTCAAATAAAGACTAAAATAAAATGACATTTATTATCGATTTTATAATCAGTTCACAATTATATATTTAAATTTTACTTTATAGATATAAGATTACAGTCAAGGAGGTTAATTTCAAATTTTATGACCAGCCACTTGTACTTTTTTTTTTTTTTTTTTTTTTAGCTGGAGTCTCGCTCTGTCACCCGGGCTGGATTGCAGTGGCCGGATCTCAGCTCACTGCAAGCTCCGCCTCCCGGGTTTACGCCATTCTCCTGCCTCAGCCTCCCAAGTAGCTGAGACTACAGGCGCCCGCCACCTCGCCCGGCTCGTTTTTTGTATTTTTTTAGTAGTGACGGGGTTTCACCGTGTTAGCCAGGATGGTCTCGATCTCCTGACCTCGTGATCCGCCCGTCTCGGCCTCCCAAAGTGCTGGGATTACAGGCTTGAGCCACCGCGCCCGACCCCACTTGTACTTTTTTATCACACATGAAAATATTCACTCTTACTACTTTACTTCAAACAGTGAACTATAAATTTATTTAGACAATAATAATTAAGGACCTTTCCTTTTTCAGGACAACAATAAAATTAAAGGATGTTGAAGATACTGCTAAAGAAGCTTCACTTCTTGATTATGGCCTTTGCATTGAAGATCTATAGGAATTATTTTAATTAATTTTCAAGTCTTCCCACAGTCTCTCTGTTCAAAGAAATATTGTCTTGAAATAATTTTTGTGAATACAAATCAAAAATTGATCCCCAAGACAATTCTACTATAAAGACACATGCACACTTATCTTTACTGCAGCATATTTATAATAGCAAAGACTTGAAACAGACCCAAATGCCCATGAATCATAAACTGGATAAAAAAAATGTGGCACATATACACTATGGAAAACTATGCAGCCTTAAAAAAGAATGAGTTCACGTTCTTTGCAAGGACATGGATGAAGCTGGAAACCATCATTCTCAGCAAACTAACACAGGAACAGAAAACCAAACACTGCATGTTCGCACTCATAAGTGGAGTTGAACAATGAGAACACATGGACACAGGGGAACATCACACATCAGGGCCTATTAGGGGTGGGGTGGAGGGAAAGAGGAGGGAGAGCATTAGGACAACTACCTAATGCATGCAGGGCTTAAAACCGAGATGACGGGTTGATAGGTGCAGTAGACCGCCATGGCACATGTATACCTGTGTAACTAACCTGCATGTTCTGCACATGTATCCCAGAATTTAAAGTAAAAAAAAAAAAGTTGATCTACAAAACAGTATTACAACAGTCACTTATTTTAACAAGTCTCTTAAATCTTTTCTGTATGAGTTTTCTTAATTACAATATATCGATAACATGGACACACTTTTTTTTTTTTTTTTTTTTTT
>NW_016820218.1:1526605-1532219 GCF_001698545.2 Rhinopithecus bieti | reverse complement strand
TTTTTTTTTTTTTTTTTTTTTGAGACAGAGTCTCACTCTGTCACCCCGGCTGGAGTGCAGTGGCACTACTCCGGCTCACTGCAAGCTCCGCCTCCTGGGTTCACGCCATTCTCCTGCCTCAGCCTCAGGAGCAGCTAGGACTACAGGCGCCCGCCATGATGCCCAGCTAATTTTTTTGTATTTTTGGTAGAGACGGGGTTTCACTGTATTAGCCAGGATGGTCTCGATCTCCTGACCTCGTGATCTGCCCGCCTTGCCCTCCCAAAGTACTGGGATTACAGGCGTGAGCCACTGCCCCCGGCCAACATACTTTTAATACAACAGAATATTTAGTTATATCAGTTTCCCATCAACCCGCTAAAATCATTTAATGATTGTATGGGTCATTCCCGCTGATTGGTGGAACTCTTATACTAACGGTTCCCATCTTTTCCACTGCATTATTTTTCTTGCCAGACTTAGTTCATTTGCAGCCGGAAGAATCGCTCTTCTATTGGGCCACCTTGAAGTTGGTCTAGTTCTTTAACATTCAGTTCCATAGCCATAGCCAGCTTGTCATTTGTAATCCGTTCTGTATACTTTTTATATGATTCATTTTTAGGGATTTGCTAAAGAATATCAAGAATAGCAGGTCTTTATGTACAATATTCTTAGCCTCTCATCTGGGCTCTTTCACACAGCCAATGGTATTCCACAGTGTCTGATTCTGTTCTTACTATTCCATGCTCTCCTTGCCACCATGTCCTTATATCAAAACTTTTACTATCACTTACAGGAAAAAGTAAATCTCAACCTCAGCTTAAGTGACAACTCTTAAATTCTGGCTATTTTTAAAGTTATGGATAAATAGGGGTCCTTCATACATACTGAAAGCTACCCACCGCAAGTTACCATTACTTTTATACTGTATTGCTACAAGGTAGTTCATCGCCTCTGAGAAACTTGAGGTTCTTTTCTTGTTATCTGGGGAATGATTCAGCCTCTGTTTGGTTGGAATTGCTTTTGTTGGGCTATCCCTAACTCTTCTCTGTCCTTTACCTCCATTCAACAAGGGATTAGAATAAGTTTGTTTGTTTATTTATTTAGTTAGTTAGTTTGAGACGGAGTCTTGCTTTGCTGCCCAGGCTGGAGTGCAAGGGCATGATCTCACTCACTGCAGCCTCCGCCTCCCAGGTTCAAGCCATTCTCCTGCCTCAGCCTCCCAAGTAACTAGGATTACAGATGTGCACCACCACATGCAGCTAATTTTTGTATTTTTAGTAGAGACAGGGGTTTTGCCATGTTGGCCAGCCTGGTCTCAAACTCCTGACCTCAGGTGATCTGCCTTGTCCTCCTAAAGTGCTGGGATTACAGGCATGAGACACCGTTCCTGGCCTAGAATAAGTCTGGGCACTGCTGAAGAGAAAGAGCAGGCATGTTTTATATTTTGATGCTTTTCTTGGTTAATTTCAATGAATTTCTTCATTGCAAAGAAACATGGACTCTAAACTACTTCCGGTGTAACACCATTAAGCCTCCTTCCTGCTGAGATTCAAACCTGGAGTCTCATAGTACACCCAGCATGATGCTTGGATCGGTGGGGATACATACTGGTTTAGAATTTCCAAGGGACTGAGCTACAGTGAGGTTTATTTTTGCAGCCTGCCCGACTTCCAACTGGTGAGCTGCAATTTAATTAGTGAAAAAGCTGAGCCATTTTCCCTTATTCTCTCTCTGTGAAGAGGCAAGATGGCGGTAGAACTAGATTGCAGGACAAAGGGACTCTTCACTCTATTCCTTGCCTGAGAGGGCACAGCACTTTATCTAGGCTGAAGAGGAGAAAAAAAAAATGAACAAAAGTTCAACCTTAAAAAGAAGAGAAAATGGTATAAAAATGTTATGAAACAGTATATAAAAGTGGTAATTCCAAAATAAAATAGATCAGAGTTAGATATTTTACATATAGGAATCTGTGACTTCCTGAATGGTAACCACTTTCTCCATGGTTTAAAAAAATAATTCAGTGACTTATAAAGCACTGTTTCTATCCTCCAATTTAGGAAGAACATTTGGTATGTAGAAAATAAAATTATCTGTAGCTTTTGTCTGTAGCTTTACTGTATTGATCTTTTAAATTTTTTTTTGTTTGTTTCTGTAAAATGGGGCCATCTTTATGTGACATACACATTTTTAAAAGTGTTTTCACCACTCCCAAGTCAATCGTCCTGTTATTTTGGACTCTAACCTGCGTCATTTGATTTCACTGAAACGCTTGGGGCATCTCTATTGCTACATTGCTGTAATTAATCATTTCCTTTTCAGTTAATCTGGCATGGGGCCTCTCTTTAGCCAGACATAGATGTCTCCTCTTCTTAGCTCATATTTTTTAGTTTTATCTACTTCCATGTGTGCTCTCCATTGGAGTTTATTTTTGTCCTTTGGTCATTCATTACACAATGACAGGAGGGTGGTAAGAAAGGTAATTGACCGGTAGGTGTCTTGATCAAGAGGAAATCACGATCATATTTATTTTAAGAAGAAGAAAAGAGATCAGAATACACAAGAAATAATTTTCCAAAGATTCAAATAACTAGGAGGAGAGCTTTCCTATGTAAGCGAAAAGCTTTGATGACAATGTTTTCTTAGGGGACTAACATACTAGATAGAATAGAAATAAACCCCAGTGGTTGATATGAGTTGGATGCAAACCTTCCATAGATTTTCAGGAAAAGAAAATGCTTTTATTATAGAAAATGTAAAACATACAAAACTAGAGAGACTAATATATTGAGACAATGGAAAGTAATTGCATATACTCAAGACCCAGCTTAAGCAATTGTCACTTTCCAGGGATCTCTTAATTTTTTATCTTCTAAATAGGACTTCCCTGCAACTTCAACTGGTCAAGCTTTAAGGGAATCAAAGCCTCCCTCAAACAAGGGTAAGTGGCAGCCTTGAAGATTCCTACAAAATGCTTTTTTAAAAGGTGAATTATTTTATTTAAGCATACATACATAAAGACAAACACACAAATAAAATGTATAGTTCAAGGATCCTTTATTAACTATGTATGTCTTTGTAACTAACTCCTAGGTCAACAAACAGAATATTACCAGCATCCCAGGTCCCCCCGTGCCTTCTTCTGGTTATTAGCTCCTCTGGAGACAAATGTTTTACTGGCTCTGTCCCAGTACATTAGTTTTGCCTGTTTTAGAACTTTACAGAAGTGATTGAATTGTATACTATGTACAAGGTTGCATCTGGCAACTTTCTTGCCACATTATATTTGAGAGATTCATTGTAGTTTTAGTTCATTCATCTTCATTGCATATAGTGCACCATTCTAGGGATATGGCACAATTTATTTATCATTCTACTGTTGATAGACATTTGGATTGTTTTTAATTTGGGGTTATCACAACTGCTGCTACTGTGACTGTTCCTATGCACATATTCCTATTTACATTCCTGTTGGGCATATATCTAGGAATGGGATTACTGTGTCACAGGAATATAATCAGCTTAAATAACTACTGCCAGTTTTCTAACATGGTCATTTCTATTTACATTGCCACCTGCGGTACATAAACTCATCAGGATATGATATTGTCAGTCTTTTAATTTATGTCATTCTGCTGAGTGTACAGATATATCACATTGTACTTTTAATTTGCATATTTCTGATGGCTAAGTAGATTGAATACTTTTTTCATCTTTTGATATTCTCTTTTGTGAAGTACCTCTTTTGCCTATTTTTTTCTGTTGGTTTGTGTGTCTTTTCTTTATTGATTAGAAGAGTTATATATTCTTGATAAATATGCGCCATTTTTCGGACATTTGCGTTGCAAATACCATTTCCCACTGAATGACTTGTCTTTTCATTATCACAGTTTTTTTTTTTTTTTTTTTGATAAACACAACTGTTTTCATTTTATTTTAAAATTGCTGGTACCTTTTGTATCCTATTTAATAAACTTTCATTTATTCCAAAGTAATCTCTCATGTTTTCCTCTAAAAGCCTTACTGTTTTGCACTTCATATTTAGATCTACAATTTAAAGCTACATTCCCTAGACAGCTGTTGTTTTTGATAGTCTTGGGGAGGGGGGCATGAGGGGAAAGACAGGAAGGAGAAGAGAAGCATGAGAATTGAGTCCTACATAACTTTATATCCAATATGAGCCAGGGTTCATATGTGCTCATATTGGGTGTCCCTGGGTCCTCTACCCTCTCCTGATTATGGATTTGTGTAGCATATGTAAGTGTATGCATGCATATATATAATATATATAATTTTGAAACTGTAGAGAATTATATGCAATTATCAACCAGGAGAGCTATTCCCTTCATAATCAATTAGGACATCACTCTCTGTGGTTGTGCATTACCCAGTCTGCTCATTTATAAATGCAGCCCTGCTGCCATTATTAATTTCTTTACTGATGGAAGAAGATGCTAGCCCAAGTCACTCTTCAGGCATCCTTTGTTCTGCCTCAATTTGCCTTAAAAAGCAGAACAGAAATAATTGTGGTGATGAGTCTCTATTGGAACCTAAATCTACATTTCCAAAGGCAAGACAAGAGTTTGTAATTATTCTCTTCAAACCTCTCTTTTCCTCAGTCTGTCCAAAGAGCTGGATGGCTGAGCATGTGCCATGTAAACTAAAGGGGTTTTCCAGGAGTTTTCTGAATCCAATGATTAGTAACAGGTTCTTCTGAAGTCAAGTTTGTACAAAAGTTGTTAGATCTGGTGTCGAATCCAGGTCTCCATTCTGTCCCCTCTTCCTTAAAGCCAAGTTGCCCTTTGTGGTCCTTGGTATCATTTCCTACATAAATATCTTGGTTTGTGCCATTTTCATTTATCATTGAAATTTTAGTAGAGTTGAGCCTTAAAAAGAGAGAGTTTGGATCTTTTCTTATTTCTCCCCAAATGAGCATTTTAATTTTCTGAGTAAATTTACTATTCTTAATGCCAGAACATTGAGAAGAGAAGACTTTGTTCAGTTGTAGAAGATTCTCTTACATCCTTCCTCCAAGACAATGATTACCACTTACTCGTGGTGCATTTCCATACCTTCAAAAATTCAAGAAAGGAAACGGAGTCCTCTCCAGTGAAGATCTACTCTAAGGGATCTGCTGCCTCCATTTAGACACAACTATCTGGAAGCTTCTCAAGACTGAAAAAAGTTACATCTCGCTAGCTACACTACAATATGTAAAGTATTTGGCAATGTGCCCTGTTAAACATTAAAGAAATGGCAGTTATTATTAAGCTGTCACAATTTTGAGGTTTTGCATTTTTGACATTGAAAATACAAGATGAAACAAATAGTAAAATAAGGGAAGCGAAGGTTCATCAATGTATATTTTGCAAATATTTAGGTTTTCCTTAGTTGTTTCTTTTTAAAAATTCTAGGTATCATTAAATGCTGGTGGTGACTTTCTACCATTCAAGAAGAAGTATATGAGTTCTATTTGTCACAGAACACTAAATCCCCAGGAAAACGGACTAAAATTCTCCAAGTCTTTTATGCTTACTTCAAACCTGTGTTAGACTATTGAGTTAAGGACAACTCTCTCCATACACATTGAATTAGCAAACAAATAACTTTTCTTTTTTTTTTTTTTTTTTTTTTT
>NW_016820218.1:1519070-1526320 GCF_001698545.2 Rhinopithecus bieti | reverse complement strand
TTTTTTTGAGATGGAGTCTCGCTCTGTCGCCCAGGCTGGAGTGCAGTGGCGCGATCTCAACTCACTGCAAGCTCCGCCTCCCGGGTTCATGCCATTCTCCTGCCTCAGCCTCCAGAATAGCTGGGACTATAGGCGCCCGCCACCGCACCCGGCTAATTTTTTGTGTTTTAGTAGAGACGGGGTTTCACTGTGCTAGCCAGGATGGTCTCGATCTTCTGACCTTGTGATCTTCCCGCCTCAGCCTCCCAAAGTGCTGGGTTTACAGGTGTGAGCCACCGCGCCCGGCGGCAAATAACTTTTCTCTAAGGACTTGTTTTTCCCAACCTCACTTGATTCTGTTCTGAAGCATAAAGTTGCTTAATAATTACAGTAACATAATATTTTTAGTCATATGTCCAATTCTATTAAAATTTTATGAGTTAGTCATATTGTATAAAATTCCCATGAGTAAAGTTACATAAAAGCAATGGGAGGAGGTTATTAATGGTTAGTGTAATGCTGGGGAAACATCTTACATAAAAATGTCTGCATTTTTTTCCTAATGTATAATGGCATGTACCACAGTCCTCTGCTTAACATTATGTGTTTGGTGCCCTTTTGTGATACCACCCTGATTTACAGCAATGACAGGATAGAAATTCAGTTTCATTCACATGCTTTCAGAAGTCACACTCCAGAATAAAATTTTGAATCTGCCCTTATCGAAGTACTTTCTTCAAGAGGAATATTTATATTATGGCTTAAAGAAGTTTCAAATTAATGGCAGGAATGTCACAAGGAGAGGCCAGTGGGCTATCCAAAGCCCTCTGAAGTTGCTTAAACTTCAGTTATCCTTATTCTTGGTCTAGGAGTCTTGTTCGACAGGCATGAATGCCTGATTCACCCAGCGTCTGAGAATAGATTTGTCTCATGGACCAAATCACTTTAAGCCAAGCTCATGAGAGACCAATGTCTAAACATCAGATAGCTTATATATTAATTTATGATGAGACTATAACTGATGTGGGAAATGGAAAAGGCATCAGAAGATCCACATGGGCATTCAAGTGATACTCAGAAAGCACGGGATTCAGAAATAGTGATTTTATTGTATGTTAAATGTTATTATGCTATGATAGTATGATGTACTCATTCATATAAAATACACGTATTTGCATTGACTAACCTTGACGGAGAGTCTTGGGAATATTACCCATGATTTTACTATGTTGCGGAATAAGCCATGGCTTTGTTGTATTTTTAAATACATGTGGTATGGGCATTCTGGTGGTGGATGGGGAGGTCCAATCTCATTATGCAGAACTGCCCCACATATTACAGGATGTTTTTCTTTTCTGGCCCCTACTACAGATGGCAATGATGCTCCCCAATCTTTACAACAACCAAAAGCGCCCTTACATACCCTTCACTGCCTCATAGGGGGAAGGAGTCTACTCCTAGGTAAGGTCCACAGGTGGGCCTCAGATGAAAAGAGTCAAGAAATTATAAAACCTTTTCCTTTTACACAGCATGCACAATTTTTGACTGGCTTTTTTTTCTTTAGATTATTTGGCCTTGTGCTTCACTTTCTTTAGATAATCTCTTACAGATCCATGTCATAGGTAAGATATGATGACCAGGGACGTCTCTCAGGAGGCTACCTGGGGATCAGGATAGAGTCCATGGAGAAGAATCAAGGAGCAGGCTCTAAGAGTCTGTGTTATCAATGTAAGTGCATCTTGGTACATTTTTTACTGGCAGAATCTGCCCCCCCAATCCAAAAGATCCTACATAGAACTCCAGTGTAATCTTCAGACAAGAGTGAAGTGCTTTGGTAGAAATGCTGATGGAGTGGAGGGTAGGAGACAGCTGGAGGGAAACTTTCTGTCTGCTCAACTTCCTCGGCAGTCACCCATGAGATAACTATGTGAAACCTTAGTGTTCTAAGGATAACAATTTTTGAAACTCTGATCTAGGCTCATGCAGGGTTTGGTTGTTTCTGCTCATTAAGGTAGACAATCACACATGAATTTGAGGCCAAAACTCTACCTAGTAAAATGGTGTGTCTCTGTCTGGAGTGTGTGCTCAGGAGCTTCCAGTGGAAGATGACAATTGTTTCTAGATCTGGGAATTCAGACCTGGCTACATTTTCCTCAGAAGCATGAGGTTACTCCTGCACTGGGAAGGATTACTCCTCCCTTCCTAGGATCATGCTTCTGGGGCTGTACGTTGCCATCCTAGTATCCTAAATTCCCTTTGATGCTCAAGTGCACATCCCCACACCTTGCTCACTGCTGACTAGATACAGCAGTATTTTTTGTTATCTCTCTCCTACCTTTGAAGACATTGTCTATTATTAGGTGGGTTTTTATGTAGTTGTCCTGATCTACTCTGTATTAATTTTGCTGTTTAACTTAGTAAAGGCAAATTGTATTTATTTGGACCTCTCTAGAAGTCCAGAGGCACTCTGCTGTGGTCTCAGGGACCACAAATCTAACTTCTATAGTTGTCTCTAGGTACAATTAAAGGGAAAAATACAACAAACTCTAAGAAATCAAAAGAAAACCTTAACTTTTAGTTGCAGTGTGTTTTTGTATACTCCCAGTAATTGTAAGGTGAATGGTTCATAAATAACGATGCTTTCATGAGTCCTGAGTGGTTTATTTTCAAAACAGAAAGAAAAACTTTGACTGGGGTGAAACTGAAGAATTATGTATTCTCTGAGCTCTCTCCCTTCCTCCCTGGAACAAGTACACTTTGGGTAGGCAACAAAGAAATTGAACAGCTGATGTGACTATTACCAAGAGCATTCTGCCATATCTTCTCTGATTTCCAAGACCAGCCTGAGGCAAAACATGTTTTTCGTCAATGGTCCCAGGTTTGAACTATTCATATTTGGGTGTCTCTTCTCTCCCTTCTATCCTTTCTTCCACTTTTAGTACCCACTGCCTTGTTACTCTCGTTTAGGCCACCAAATAAGCTCTATGATTTTTTACTTTTAACTTTACTTTTAATTTTAACAAAATATTTAAAATGAAATTGCAAGTTGATTATGTTAGCAGAATCTTAGACATCAGGAAGTTGAATAAGAATTTTAAAGATGATAATAACTTTCTAGAACTCTGAACATCACTCCATGTGAGGACTTACCATCTTTCTTTCCACACTTCAAAGAAGAGGAGTTGATGATCTGGCTGGTCAACTTGGGCAACATTGACTTGTGAGTGTTTGTGTTGTTCCAGGTAAGAAATCACTCCCTAATCCAACACTCACTTTTCAATCCATGAGACTTAGTGGGGCTATGGCCTATCCTCTGTGACCTTGTGACCATTTCTCTCAACATGAATCAGAAGCTGCTCCACAAAACCTGAAAGCTCACTCCTTCCTTCTCTCAATTTTGTTACTCCATGCATTTAGCCCAAGATTACAATTTAAGAAGTGGTAGAAGTTCTGCTCAGAACTCAATTCTCAATTGTTTACTTCAACGTTTGTCTTCCAGAGAGCTCTACGTTTGAATAGTGGATATGTGTGTAGCTATTGATGGGAGTGTACTTTACACTTACTTGGTTATTGTTCTTTGCATAGAGTTCTCACAGGTAATTTTATTGACAGTGCAGAGTAGGGTAGGAGAATTGTGAGAAGAGAGTAGCATTAATTGGCAGAGCAGGAATAGAAAAATTCTAGGTCTGTGATCATGCTAATGATGATCCTCCAAGCTCTACCATAATGTTATGAGCTCATTGGAGTTCCTTTTTCAACTCTAGAGTGTTTCAAGAGCTCAAGATATTCTCTAATGAGGGAGAAAATTTCTCCTATTTTTCTCTTGCAATCACACAGGTTAGAAAGAGGAATTTAGAAAACTGAGATTAACCAAAAATGGTAAACATTAATAGAAACTGAGAATCATGAATGGTGGAAAAGCCCAGGCTTATAATTAATTAATATCAATTTACCATCTGTTCCGGATTGACTAACCCATCTGGTGTCTGCTGCCAACTAGGATCAACACATCTTCCAGATGCCTCTGCTGAGTGTATTATTAAAGTTTGTACTTGATTTAAAAACAGATGTAGAAGGGCAAAGTATATGTGTTTAATCACAATTAAAATTGTGTTGGCTTTTACTTTTCTGACAACTCTAATCTATTCATATGAAATCATTAGTTGTGCTGAAAGTGTGCTTAAGAGTGATAACTGGGGTGTATTGGGGAAACTTAGTCATGATGGCAGGCACAGCCATTGGTAATGACAACCTTGGGTATAAGAGAGGAGTAGGCTTAAAGAAATTCAGTCTCCTCATCAGAACCAGAGAGTTGTGGCAATGTAAAAAAGGTTGGCAGGGGTCCTCAAAATCATGCTCAAAATTAAAGCTACAGAATTTATTAAACATGTGGCTATGCAGGCGCTGTCCTAGGTTCTGAAGCTTGGAGTACAAGAAGGTAGACACAGCACTAAGGATAATTAATTGTTAGTAAGGCTTGAATCTGCCCCAAATAAGGCCCTGTGGGAAGTTCATGTAGGCGGTCAAGAGGCTGCGTGGTGTAGAGGGAATAGAACACTGAACTTGAAACGCAGGATTAGGGTGTGAGTCTTGACTCAGCACTTCACTAGTTGTCTGATTTTGGAAAATCATTAAACTTCTCTGAGCTTGTCTTCTTATTTTTGAAGGGTTGTCACAAGAATCCCAATAAAATTTTTCATAAACTATAAATCAAGATAGAGCTATTTTATATTCTTTTAGAATGAGTCAAGATACAAATGGATTTTAATAATCAATCAACAAAAGTCTATCATGTAAAGTATCCAAATTGTTATTTAATTAAAAGAAAACAATGAAAGATCAGATTTAAGGCAGATAACTTACAACCAAGCTCATCCATGAAAATTGTAAAACTTTCCTGGAAACAAAAAGTCAGGATAATTCTTTTATAAATCCTTATTAATCATTATTATCAATGATGCATATAAATCATTGTTAATTTTGTGATTTTTTTTCTAATTAATCTCACTTTTGTGAGATGGCCAGGTTAATACAGTGTGAATTTACTTCAATAGATATTAATTGAGAACTTGCTAGGCACGAAGTGCAGTGTTGGCATGGAAAAGTGCACGACTGATACACATCCAGTATACATGGGCATCGCTATTTACTTGTCTATGGTCAGCACCCATTCTTATTTGTTGATGTTTGTTCCATACTGGTTGTTAAAGATTTTGACTATCATCTCTAGATAATAGGGTTAATACAACATAGTTTCTCACAGCCTTTGCCCACACCTGAAGTTCATAGACTCTAACTTACATTTATGTTTCAATGGAGATGTATGACTTACTAGCTTGACCAATAGTTTCTTTAGTGCTGTTTTTTCTTTCCCTGACAATTGATATTTTCTTCTACTTGTTATTAAACATCAAATGACAAAATGAATAATATAGAAAACTTATTCTTATTATCTTGACATGTTTACAAAATAAATAATACTATTACTATTTTGGAGGCTGAACCAAGAGCTCAGAAGTGATTAATGTATTTTCCAAGGAATAGTGACTAGGATGTGGTGAAGGAATTGATCCTAGGTCTGACCTCAAATCTGGGCCTTTAACCATTTCCTAGTGAATGTTTAACAGGAATTTTTCCCCATCATGGGCTCCATTTTCCTTTGGTTATACTCTACTTCTCTTTAGTACTTCCATTCTTCATCCATCCATGGTGGAGCTTGGAGAATCATCCATCCATTAGATTGTAGTTCAGATTGGAAGGCCACGTTCACACAGTGAAAAGGAGGAACTTTCCTCTCTCACCATAGCTATGAAGATAAATGACAGTTATTCTATGACCAGACAGAAACATGTCAATCACCAGATCAGAGTTGGTAGTGATCTGTTATCATCAATAAAGAGAAGTTTTTTCTTTACTGCAAAGTATTTTAGTACAGAATACATAGAATTCTGGGGGTTAGAGAACAGGTAAGACTCCCATGGTTATCTATACATCAAAGCACTAATGCCTATAAGCACCATACAAAGCAAAATAGACATGAGGATAATTCCTCTAAGAGAGTTGGGGGAATGAGAGACAATTTTCGTTGTAGTGTCCTTATTATAAGCTGGATACTAGATGGGGAATTTTCATTCATTGCGTCACATAATTATGTGGCTTAAATTCATTTTTTACCCTTTTTATGGGCAGCCTTGTGACTTCAGTTTCATGGCAACTAACCATGTACTAGCCTGTGCTAACCTTTTGGATTCTGATATTTCTCATTGTCTTTTTCTTCTTCCCCAGCACAAGCAGGATTGTGTTTGAAAGATCATATTGACAGATTGCTTCCAGGGGATATTTTTAGTGCTATGGATAAGAAAATCTCCAACAAAGGTCAGATCTTTCACTGTTTTAATTAAATTGCAGAGAAAAGAGATTATATCATAAGGGTGGCCAGCCAGCTAACTCTGCAGCAATATACACAAAGGCATCATAAATCTCCTTCATTACCATGCTCATGTAAGAGTGACGTGGGGCACCAAGGCCAGGTTTTAATTTAAAACGAGGCTTCATAATTACTTAGAGTTTTTTTTTTTTAAGTTGTCAACGGATACTTAATAATGTTTTATAGATCCACAGTGATTGTGATTATTACTTTTTATTGGTATAATACTTTATTACTTCCCCTGCAGACATGAGTAGGCAATTTTTAACCAATAGGGTCTTGCCATTAGTTATTAAACACCACCAACTTAATCTTTTCTGTGACTACCAGAAGATATATGTTTTTATTGGAAGTTTTCAAAAGCATTTTCCCACTTATTTCCCTTTTCATGTGTTCTCCAGATGAGAAAATTGTTTGAGTCCATTTTGAAACCAAATGTCTTACATAGATTTTCTCATGAGAAAAGATGCTTTGCTCCCAGGGAGGGATCATGTTAAAGATAGTTCCTGAAGTGTTATGGCTATGACTAGACTGAAACATAACTTGCTTTGTAAATGAATACATTCTCACTTAGGATACATCTGTTTCTCATTGGACCACAAACAAGCAACAATCCAGCTCTTCAGTGATTCAGCTCAAATTGTCTCTTAGAGTGGGCAGGCAATAATGAATTTTAAAATTCGCTTTCTTGTGTTACAAATTAGATATCAACATATTTATTTAAAATGCTGGTAAATACTATCAAAACTGTGTTTACAGGATCTAAAAGGAGGCTCTTATCTCAAGAGCTACCTGTGACATGGCTACTTGTGGATTTTTTTTTTTTTTTTTTTTTTTTTTTTTT
>NW_016820218.1:1453688-1518706 GCF_001698545.2 Rhinopithecus bieti | reverse complement strand
TTTTTTTTTTTTTTTTTTTTTTTTTTTTTAGTATATTCACAGTCGGTATGCAAAGACAGAAGCAGTTGTGCAGTGTGACACATGATAAATGGACATCAAGACTGGATACAAGACAGTGCTATGATGAGTGACTGTTAGTGATTATTTCTTCTAGTGAGTCACTCCTTAAAAACAAACAAACAAACAAACAAACAAACAAACAAAAACTCTGATTGAGAGCTTTTCTCTCCACATGCCAATTTGGCTGTAAACCTGTGTCCTGAGAAGACTGTGAAAGGTATTCATTAGCTCCAATAACTTTAGCTTCAGTGACAATCTTGATTTTTGGTTGGCTGTCTGTGGTCTGTAATCTGTCCCCTCCATAACTACTGCCCTAATTCTTTCTTCACTTGTATGTCCAAAATACTTGAATTATTCCTGCTCTCTCCATTTGCTCACCATCCTCTCTAATCCATTCTCTCCCTAATTTGGTTTATGCCTGTTCCATTTCACTGAAACTGCTTCAAAAGGTCACTGGTCGCTTCTCTATAAAACTTGACAGTATAGACCACCCTGTCCTTCCTAAAGCACTTTCTTCTCTTCATTTCTATGGTACCACAATATCTGGGTTTCCTCCAACCTTTTAAAGCACTCTTTCTTTGTCTTCTCGAAGGAATTCTTGTCCTCTGCTAGTTTCTTACATGTAATTCTTGCTCAGGGTTCATTTCTAGGCTGTTTTCTCACTTTTCCTGGTGATGTCATTCATCCCCATAACTTCGGTTTCTATTAAGTGTCAGTAATTTTCCTTTCTCTATCTCCAGTTTAGCCTATTCATGGGAGGAGCAGACCCATTGAGACAACGGTCTACAAGACATATCTACTTCAATATGTGGCAGGGACTATAAAATCAATCTGCTAGAATTGAGTACATCCTCTTTCCCAAGTCAGTCATCCAAACACCCTCTATGTTCCTTATTCATGATAATTCAAAACATATTACTATTATTCCTCTGAATGCCTCTACATTGCACTTATTTTCTGTATTCAATTCTGTTCTTCCTATTTCCATTGTACTACCATAATCCTGAACACCAAATTTCCCTGCCTGAACTTCCCCAATAGAAACCTAATTGTTCTAACCTGCCTTATTTCCCTGTGTTTATGCTCCATCCTACAGATAGAATCATCTTTCTTTACTGTAAATTTGATCATTTTATTTTCCCCACAGAAATGGTTAATGTTTTTCCAAAGCTCTTAGGATTAAATGCAAATTCTGCAACATGACTTAAAATTGCCTACTTGTTCTGGTCTCTTCTTAATTCTCCAGCTTCTTTTCTTGAAAAACTGAGAATCACCTCTCCCCACAGATCTTCCAAAGGGCTCAGCTTTCCCTCAACTTAGAGGATCTTCGTGTGCTGCTCCTGCTGCCTGGAATGCTCTTGCCACCCTCCTTTGCCTATTAAAATCTTACTCGTCTTTAGGGCTCAGCTGTATTTTTCCTCTTATAATTTACTACAATTCCCACCCCACTCCATAGACTGTAATGCCCATGGAGGCAAGGGACATTATCTACCCTTTAAGAGTGCCAGCGGGTGCCGTGGCTCACGCCTGTAATCTCAGCACTTTGGGAGGCCAAGGAGGGCAAATCACGAGGCCAACAGATCAAGACAATCCTGGCCAACATGGTGAAACCCTGTCTCTACTCAAAATACAAAAATTAGCTGGGCATGGTGGTGCGTGCCTATAGTTCCAGCTACTGGGGAGGTCGAGGCAGGAGAATGGCTTGAACCTAAGAGGCAGAGGTTGCAGAGAGCTGAGATTGATCCACTGCACTCCAGACTGGCGACAGAGAGAGACTCACTCTCAAAATAATAATAATAATAAATAATAATAATAAAAAGAGTGCCAGGCCAATGGTAGTTACTCACTAGATTTTTTTTTTTTTAATAATTGAATATATTTCAAAGTCTAAATTCACAGCGACTTTATCCCAAAACATCTTCACTATGCATATTTCTACTTTCAAGGAGCTCTGTTGGGCTAGTGTCAAAAAGTTGATTGCCCACTAACTACATTAAATAATTAGATCCAGAAGCAGCTACCAATGATATGAGTCCATATGTCAACAATGACCTCTGAGCTTTCAGTGGACCTGACAGAGATGAGTGTCCAAGTGCCATGGGAAGAGCCTGCACTAAGCAGGTGTCAGCAGGTAGGCTTCCAAATGCCCTGTATTCCTGGATGACTGGCAGACCTGATTTGGGCTCTGCCAGCTGCTCTCCTACTTTACGTGGCTCCTCCTCAGTGCTTGCTTTCTACTGCTTTAATTACTGTTATTGTTCTCCTTCCCAGTTACACCCAATGAGCACTTTATTTCTCTTCTCACCTCCTGCCCTATGCACAAATTCATGTATTCAATTGAGTCTATCAGCTGTCCTGTGACCTGGACAGTGCTCTCCCTATGAAGTAGTGAAGAGACTAAGACTAGTTTTTAATTATATAGATATGCAGTGGCCAAGTTGAGCTTTGAGCTCCAATGTCAGTGCCCATTTTATGGTTTCTGGGGGGGGCGGGTGCAGCTCCTTCCTACACATCACTGTCACCTGTCATGCTCAGGGCATGTGGTAAATACTTCCCATTAGGTAAATGTCAGTAAAGAAATTCAGACGTCCGAAACGAGAGAATGGTCTTTCTACTTTATGTTAATCCATTTAATGTGATTTCTTAAAGACTGTGTGTAGGTGTATTAAGCACCACCTGCACCCACAGCCAAATAATTAACCAACAGAAAGAGCAAAGAGTGAAAGGGTGTGAGGCTTTACCTTAACCAATGGTAAGGACTGTTGACCTTCCAGAGAAGTGACAGCACAGAAAAACAAGAATGGAGTGTGACAAGGAGGCTGGAAACAAATAATTGGGTATTTTTCACTTTACATATGAATCCTATAATTTGGTCAATGTGAATTCTGCATCAAATGTGCATCATACAATGTCGGTGGAATATTTCAGACACACAAATTTAATGTGAGGTAAAATGAGGCATGAAATGCACTTATTTTTAATTCTATAAGTTTTTCACAGTAAGAATTAAATAAACATGTTTACTACTTGCAGATACTATCACTCCCGATTGGGACTGTCTTAGGATAGATAAAATACTTATTTATTTAAAGGTATGAGAAAAGGATTAATGCTTGATTTTGACAAAACAAATTGTAATAAATCATGAAAATTGCAAGCTTTTAGAAAATGTTCATCTAACTATTTTAAAAAAGAGCAAGATATATAAGGATTTTAAGTAAACAATTTTCCAGAAATATATCTCTGCTTAAAAGGAAATGCTTAAATTAGCCATGCGAATCAGGGGCATGAAAATGCATATTTAAACATTTGGTTTGTGTCTCTGGGTAGCATGCATTTGTTAATGGCACTGCCCCTGGCCTAGTTATCATCTTCCAGTCTCTATATCTGAAGGTGTCTTCTTACCAAGATTTGCTTGATGAGGAAAATCAACAAGCCTGTTTAAGCTCCTGCTCTCTGATCCTCTCTGATTCCCTTGATCCTCTTTTTAGAACCCTTGATTATGTGTTCCAACACGGCACTTGCAACCTGAATAATTGAGTCAAATTGGTGAGAGAAAAATGAATATTCTCACCTGCAAAAGAAATGATGGGATAATGACGAGTAGAGAAAAAGGATGTGGATTTTTGTGTTAACATGTCTTAAAATATCTGAGGAGTCACATTGAGCATAAATATAGTGTCCCAGGAGCACTGGACATTGTTATTGAATGTTGAAGCACTATGGGTCAAAATACTCATGGTGACTATGGCAAGAGTAATTGCTGATAACAATGTCTTGTTAAAGCAAATTGTGAAAGTGGTTGCTGAATTAGCCCTAGAAGTAACTGTTGTGTAAGAAAGCTTAACAGAGTCACTAGTTAATCAAGGCTGATGAATCAATTAGGAAAATAAAAGAAAAACTGGATGGCAACACACACACACATGAGAGGCCAGAAATGCCCCAGCTGCGTGTGTGTGTGTGTGCATATATCTCTATTTCTC
Organism: Rhinopithecus bieti; assembly: GCF_001698545.2. Lineage (NCBI taxonomy): Eukaryota > Metazoa > Chordata > Mammalia > Primates > Cercopithecidae > Rhinopithecus > Rhinopithecus bieti. The sequence continues at coordinate 1,514,663 of NW_016820218.1, read as the reverse complement.
TCTACCTGTGCATCTTTCTATATATTGCCTGATGAAATCTCATTAAACTGGTATTATGAGTATCCTACCTAGACCAAGGAAGACCTGCAAGTTATCAGCAAACTCTATCTCTGCCTTATGAAACATTAAAAGTAGTATTTTGGATTTGCTAAGACTGTGATAATTTGTGTGTGTGTGTGTGTGTGTGTTTGTTTTTGGCACATTGATCTACCAGTTAGTTACCAGGTAGATCAACAACTCTGAAGGAAACAGAAAATTGATGTCTAGCTGAGATCTTTGGACTTAATTAAAAGGGCCCTGATAATAGGGCTGTAGTTGTGTGTGTGTGTGTGTGTGTGTGCCATCCACATCATGACTGGTGTTGAAAGTATTTCCTGCTGTACTAAGACAAGAACCGTCAACTCATGTAGAGATGACTGTGAAGTGCATGTGCAGGGAGATGTTTTAAGAGGTTTGTGTGCATGTGTGTGTTTGGGAGGATGAGCGAAAAGAAAGGTCTCAAATTTCACAATTATCTTCCTGTGTATTGAAAGTTAAAATACTTTGCCAAGAGCATGAGGACTGTCTTAAGGAATACGATATGGCTACTCTTTCAAACTAAGTATAGAGAATTAGCTAGCCAAGGAACTAGGTGTTTCTGAAACGTGCTTATAATTTTCCTTGCAGCTTACATTTAAGAATGTTTCATGTGTTTGGGTGTAAAAGCAAAGAACAAGAAAGGCCAAGGCAAAGAGTGACGTTGTTCTGTTCTAGCTTTTTAAGGAATTCCTGTCCATAATTCTGCCTAAATATTTTGGATAATCCCTAGTATCATTTTAGAAATATTGCTGGGAGGGCAGATAAGTGGTGAACTTGGCATCATATGACCATGACACTTTTTTGAATGAATGTTGTCATGAAATAATAAAGTCATGCAAACAAGCATAAAAATGGAGAAAATAAATTTGGTGTAATCTAAAAATAAACAGAAAGTCTTAAATATGAAAAAAATCAATAAAAATAATTCTAATGGAAAATGTAGTTTCATAGTAAGTTTACTTTCTCTAGTCTCCAATGTGCACTAAAACAGCAGCTTCTTTATTTTCAGTGACTGACCTGATTTTACTTAAGAGGTCCCTGCTAGCAGGGAAAATATTTGCTCGTCAGTAGCTTTTCAGTTTCTTCTAGTTTAAATTGCCTTGTTTCTGAATGTTCAATAGCTAGTAAAGAAGGGCCTAAATGGCCCCTTTTGGATGGCTTTCTTTTCCTGCTCAAGATGGAGCAATGGAGTCCTGGTATATGAAGGGAAACTATCTGCATTTCTATGGCAGGGCAACTGGAGTCTTAGATCCACTGACTGTCCCCTGGCTCCCCACTTCTCTCTTCTGTGATATGGCTGGTCTACTCTTTGCCTGCACTGGTGACCCTTGAACTGCAACGAGTCACTCTTGCAATTTGAGAAGGTGAGCTGCCACCTACCCTTGGATCTGAAGTCCCAGTCATAGGTCTCCTCTTTTGTAGTCTTTTTTGTGGCAGCCTCTTATTCCATCCCCAAACCATTGCCAATTCACATCTCTTCACTGAAGGGCATGGAAACTTCCAGGCCCCCTGCTTGTTACACATGGACTGAGTGATTTAGCCAAAATAATCTGTGTGCTTAATAGGGCAACCCCATACTGCTGCAAACCTCTACACAGAGGTTCTTTTACCTGACAACACCAGGGTGCTCAGTGCATCTGGCCTGTTTTGCATTTTTCTGTCACTGTACCATTTCACAGGGAAAGCTGCTGGGCTTGAAAGCTGCTAAAAAGTCAATACCCAGGTTTCTTTCTCATGGTTTGGTGCAAGGCCGAAAACAACATTCAGAGATTGTCATTATTTATGTCTCTTTGAAACCAGAGCTGGGGCTTAATCTTAGTGGGATTTAGAGACTTTAGTTTCTCAGGTGCTGAGGGAGGAAAGTACCATGGTAATAAATCCTTATTAATTCATTTTCGATGAAGATGCTACCACGGGAGGCAAAGCCAGGAAGGCATGATTTCAGGTGTGTCCCCAGTTACTCACTCAGTTCTGGTGCTTCATTTTTCCCCAGACTGGGATGAGGGGCTTCTCTGACAGAACCTCCACTGGCCAGCTGCACTCATGGCTCACTCTGGGGGCAAGGAGGAACGAGGAGAGACTGACTAACCGCTTTGCCATAGGTATGGCATGCCTGCTGCTTTTGGCCCAGTAGCACCAACCAAAGGGCAACAGAACAGGAGAGGCCCTGCCTCCTTTTCCCTTCTTCTCAGTCAACAACACAGTTTTACTTACTTATTATTATTATATTAATCAGCACAGAAAGGCTAAATAGCATAGTTATTTGTCTCTTTCCACAAGGCAGTCTGATATAATCCGGACTTAGTTTCTGGTCCCAGTGTTGACACCATCTCATTCTTCAAAGGCATTCCCTGAGAATAAGACCCTTGAGATAACCAAGATCATATCTTACAGAGTACCTTGGCTGTTCCGGCTGTTCCACTTTCTTCCTATGTATCTATTTTTTACCATGCAGCCAGAAGGATCTGTCCAGAATGCTGGTTACTGCGCTACAAGAATGCTGGTTGCTCATGTGACAAGCAGGGGACCTGGAAGTTTCTGAGCTCTTCCTGGACACCTCACTGCCCTCAGAATAAACCTGCCCATTGTCATCCTCTGGCCGCTCAGCAGGTGAGGCCTCTTCCCATGTTAGGAGGAATTTCTTGGTGAGAAGGAGAGCCACATTTTATGTCAGAAGTCATAAATGCCAAATATTCACACTTCCTTGTGGCTAGAATTTAGGCACACAACAGGCCCACCACCCAACNCCAGAATGCTGGTTACTGCGCTACAAGAATGCTGGTTGCTCATGTGACAAGCAGGGGACCTGGAAGTTTCTGAGCTCTTCCTGGACACCTCACTGCCCTCAGAATAAACCTGCCCATTGTCATCCTCTGGCCGCTCAGCAGGTGAGGCCTCTTCCCATGTTAGGAGGAATTTCTTGGTGAGAAGGAGAGCCACATTTTATGTCAGAAGTCATAAATGCCAAATATTCACACTTCCTTGTGGCTAGAATTTAGGCACACAACAGGCCCACCACCCAACCCACCCCCAGCCGCCACCATCAGACACTGTTGCTCAGACTTTGAATTTGGAGATGATACAAGCTTCTGTGGATGACGAGGAAGTTCTAGGAAAGTTCCTGGGCCCTCAGAGGCTGGGGTTTTGGTGGCAGTGGTGTTCTGTGTGTGGTGCAAGCAGGGTCAGTGCTTAGCTGTGGTGGCAACAACAGCCTCATTGTCTCAGTTCTGCATCATAATTTGGACCTCGTTCTTGGCAGTCCTAGAAAATTCTGTGAGCTGCCCAAGAACATTTTAATACTCTCATTTTCTGCTTAAAATGGCCAAAGTTTGCTCCTAATTGCATCTAAAAGCCCTAACTGATCCACATGGCTTACAGGGTCTTTTAGGATTTCGCCCCTTTCCTCCCCTGCTTCATCTCAGCCTAACTTCCCAGTAGCATGCTGCAATTCAGCTATATTGGAAGTCTTTTCTTACTTTGCTCTTTCTTACCTCTCAGTCTCTCTAAATACTCTGCCCTTTGTCTGAAAAACCCTCTGCACTGGGAGGACGCTGACTCTTCCTCTGAGTTTCAGTTTTTGTATCACCATTATTGGGACAGTTTCCATAGCAGAATCTGCTAGTTACTCACCTACATCCCCTCTTCCCTTCTGCTTTACTAACAGAACTCCAGTTTTGTACAGACCAGTCATGTGCCCAGTCAGTTTTACTCTCCTCTTAGGTCTCTCTGAAACTAGGAGAGACTGAATGGCCATAAGACTCAGTCCTGGCCGATGACCTGTAAGGAGAAGCCTACCAGATGTGCCCGCAGGACGCTATTGGTTTCCCTATGTAAGGTCAGGCTCCGTTCACATGTGTCTTTCTCCGTTTCTTTCCTTCTTATCTGTAATGCAGAACTGATGTCTGGTGTTGGCAGACATTCTGCGGCCATGAGAACAAGAGCCACACTGGAGGAGAAGGAAATCAGGGGGAGCCTGGATTCTCAATGACTTCCTGGAACAGTCACACCAGACATAAACTGCCTGCTTCCAATTTCTTGTTATGTAATGTGATATAATTTATTGTCAGATTTCTGTTATCTGCCATCCAGTGCAATTCTGAGCCCCTCAGGCAATCTGATTAGGTGCTCCTTTTATTTTTCTCACAGCATCTTTCACTTCCCCTATGAAAACACATTATCACTCAATTGTAATTTCCTGTTTACTCATCTGTATTGTTACCCTCAGTTGTAAGATCCATGAGGACAGTGACTGGAGTGGGTGTCCTCCAAAAAGACATGTTCCCATCCTAACCCCTGGTACTTCTGAATGTGACCTTATTTGGAAACAGAGTCTTTGCAGATGTAATCAAGTTAAGATAAAGTCATACTCAGTTAAGGTGGCCCCTAGTCCAATGTGTCTGTACAAGGGAAAGCAGAGGGAGACTGGACACAGAGACCCATACAGGGAAGGCCTTGTGGCTATGGCAGCAGAGATTGGAGTTATGCTTCCACAAGCCAAGGAATGCTTGGGGCTACTATGTACTGAAAAAGGCAAGGAAGCCTTCTCTCCTAGAGGGAGCGTGATACTGCTAACACTTCACATCAGACTTCTAGCCTCAAGAACCAAGACAGCATATACTTCTATTGTTTTAAGTCAGACCCACTTGGTAATTTGTTATGGCAACCCTAGGAATCTAAAATAGTGATCATGCCTACGTTGTCCAGATTTGTACCATTCCTTCTTACATTAGAGGTACCAACCTTAGTATTAATATTTTCCTCAGAGCAAGTCAGACCTAAAGTCATTACATGGGGTAGATCAGAGCTGGAAAATATATTGAGCCTGCTTTGTGGGGAAACAATTGGCTGTCTTCACACTCTGTCTCCTCACAATGAGGCTGGCTTATTCAAGGAGGGCCAATACACTGTATCTTGCTTGCCTAGAGTGTTGTGTTGCAAAGAATTCTGAAACGACTTTTGAGTCTTTTATTCCATTTATTCAGCAATTATTTATTGAGTGCCTGCAGTGTGATATTCAAGGTACTATTTTAGGTCCTGGAAATATAGCAACACACACAAGAGCAAAATCAGTTAACCAATCAATCAATCAATACTTGCCCCCATAGAGCTGACATTGGAATGAATGGTGTGATGGATTATAGATATCTTCCATAAACATGGGAGGGAGGAATTGAGGCATCTTACTATATATTTGCCATCCTTCCAGATTAAATCTAGTCATAGCATCAGATTTTCAGGTAGTTCCACAATTGTGTGTATCTCATCTTTGGAGCTCATGTAAACAATTTGCTCCACTCACCTCTGCTGAGAGGTGTTTCTACTTTTGATGTTGAAAAGGCATAGGAGTTGTAGACCCCAGCTAGAGGAGCTGGGCTGAGTGTTTTATTGCTGTACCAAATACTGCTCAAGTCCAGGTCGAGTTAAGGACATTCTTCTGCCTAAATCAGAGTTGCAAATTCAGAGTATACAGCCATGAAGCAAATAATTTCATTTTGCATTAGAGAGTAAAAGCTAGAATTTGGAAGATGTACATAACTCTAAAATAATAGCTGTGGACAGTTGTCCAGATAAAGGCTGGCATGAGCTGCACTTCTGAGAAATGGTAGAAAAAAAAATGTAAGCTAAATTTAAAAGCTTATTCAGTCCAATATGCAGATACAAATCACACACACACACAGACTCCATTTGAAAGAATAACTTCTTAATCATTAAAAGGTAATTAAATAGTCAAAATACAAGATAATTGAGATCTTGTTTTTGTTTGAAATAAGACTAAGGTCTTGAATGATTTTCTGTGTGTCACTTAAAGTATTCTTTTGATCTCAACCAGTTTTAAAATTTGGTAAGAGTCAGGAATGGACTGGAAACAAATGCTGTGCAGCAAACCAGCTTTCCAGATTAATAAAGTTTTCAGTGTCTGTGACAACTCTAAATCCTTCAGTTTGTGTATAGCAGTCATTTTGCATAAAATGCCAGGCGTCTCAATTCATGTTATACAACCTCCTCTGATCACACCTGCATGAACATTTTAGCTAGTTCAAGCAAAATTAATTTTTTTATTGCAATTCAATTGTAAAAGGATGAGAGAGAATGTAATTTTGGCTGGAGATTGAGGAAATCCAGGAACATTATGGTAATCTCAGTGGGGCCACTTAGGTTTAAGGTGAGGTATGGCTTCAGTGTGAGTTTTCTGGTAAATATTTTGGTAAATATTTTATTATCTGTCACCTGATAGCTGAAGAACATGACTCTGGGAGCTATTGATTCATTGTTAGGAAATTATAGAACTGTGCAAATTTGACCTGTCTTCAGTCTGGTTTGTGACTATCAGTCAAGTTGCTTGGAGCTATTGTGATCCTACACAGTTACAAAGATCTCCAAGACTGTTTAATCTGGCTGCAGGACTATTGTAAGAAATGTCCTATCTCCATGACCTCAAAGCCCTTCTCAACTCTGGAATGTGCTTTTGTGAGAAGAGGCTCTAAGGTCATTTTTGCCAGTTTCACTGAGCACTGAATCTCCACAATTTGCAACATCTGTGTATATTAGATTTATAGCTATGGTACTTAAAAATATTATGTATTATTATGTACTTTCCTTTTGGTTATGTACACCAACGACTCTTAAGGTGAGCTGGGGCTCCTAAGCAGACTACTACTATACTTCACAAGTCTCTCAAAAGGCAAGTCCCTGTAAAGGATATGCAAATCTATAAATTTTTACTTTTACTTAGAATCAAAGGCTATTTATGACTAAATCAATGGGTAAGCTATTAGAGTTATTCACATATGCTATTACTAAAATAAATTAGCACATTAAGCTTACCGAGGACTTAAATTCAGTATTCTACTGTGAAGACCAGTTGACACATAGTGCTCTGAAATGTTTCGGGCATATTCATAATTTGAATACCAGAAATCTGGTATTGGTACAGCACCAGTGTTGTCTTAAAATATATATGATTTTCAGATTCTGGTCTCTTTTCCTCTCCATTCCAATATATTATTATTTTAGCTTTATCATTATCTGTTTATTTATTGGGGCAGTTTTGTTACTGCTGTAGTGCATGATGATCCGTATGTGCATTGGTAATATTGTTGGCCATAATTCCATAATTTTTGACATGACCAGCCTTTATATATTTTTAAATATAAAAGACATATAACTATGGTTTCAATATGAGTCATCCATTCTACCATTTTAAAAATCAGAGTTTTCTGTGTGTGTGTGTGTGTGTGTGAGCATTTATTTATTAGTGATAGTGTTTTTGGTTTCACCTAGTTAATTTTCATCTAGGAAGTAGGAAATGAGTGAGGAAGTTGAGCCTGGGATCTTGGGTCCTGCCAAAAAGGACCACATTAAAAAAGTCTGAAATATAAGGAAATAGAATGATGTAGATATGTAGATATAACATTGATTTATTTTTAAAATGTATTTTTACATTTTACATAAAATTTTTAAAAAATTTTAAAAATGCTTGCATTTTACATTTTAATTTACATCATGTTTGTGATAATTTTGGTGTCCCTTAAGCATGTATCTTCCTTGGACAATTTATACAAACATGAAATATATATATATATATATATATATATATATATGTTTATATATACACATTTCTCTCTCTTTCTCTCTGTCTCTCTCCTTCTCTCTCTCTCTTCTCTCTTTCTATTATGCATAGGATGCTCCTTTACAGAGATACTTTTCAAAAGACCACATTGCATATATGTGCATATACATATGTGTGCATTATCTGTACATCATTTGGACAGTTCTCTTTCAATGCATTCTATTTCCTCCATTGGTAAGAGAAAAGGGGAATTCTCATGTCAGTTTGTAATTGACCCCTCAAAGTCAACAACCTGAGGAATAATCCAACAGGAATAAAATAATCAAGTTTTCTGAAAATGCAAACTATTGGTTTCTAATCTTTAAAAATTCCTAGCCAATAGGAAAAAAACATCACGTTGGCAGTCAGATTCCTATTGGAGAAAGGAGGCCACTCCATATTTTATTCTTCAGTCAAGAGCCTGAGCTTTTCACAAACCAACCCACTGAACAAAACATAATCATATTCAATGTATTGTGACAGGTGTTTTTGAACATCTAGACTCTCAAATTAGAGTTGTATAGCCTACATGATGATATTGAGAACAAACACTCGTTCTTGTGGGAGTGCGTTTAATCATGCTGATGTACTTTACCATCTATTTAGAAATGTGAAATCACTCCGTGGTTGAGTTGCCACAAGAATTACTTTTAGACACAATACTCAATACTCGTGAATGAATCATAGCTACAGTCTCCCTGTCACCTGCTGTCTATTTCAGCATTGGAGCAAGACATAGAGTCAGTGTTCTTCTACAATAGTTATACACATTAAATGTGCTTTTAGCCAAGAATCTATTTATTTAAGTCAGTAGCTGGGCCAGCACAAAAGTTTATGCGTAAGCCAAGTGCATATTATTTTTAGTTTAACTAAAGCTCGAAGGCAACTATTCTAGATGAGATCTCCTTTATCTTTTATTTTCCCCAACTAGTTGTGGAAGGCCAGTAGAAAGATACATTTTTCCACCTTTTCTCTCCATGTTGTCAGGGAATAGGGGAAGATGTGTTGGTTTGAGCAGCTTAGTAACATACCCAAGAGCCACCAAATGCACAAACATAACTGCTCCTCTTACATTCTCACTCCTAATTTTCTTTATAATCTGCCTCAAAAATTACATGTTCAAATTAGCTAAAATCAACTGTAATTGTAGTTTGAGTTTTGAAATCTTCAGCATTTTTATCTGACATACCGCTCTGTAACTGATGTAAAATTGTTTTATGAATATGGTGATTTATGGCTCTACCTGGGTTATAATCTTTGCATATTTGTAGCCATTACAATGGGATTGAATGAGACAGGCACACCTAAGACTAATGCTTCTTGGGCTGTGGTCCCACTAACATTTATTAGGGGACCTACTATGTTGTATAGGTTATGGCATTTAAATTGCATGCCTGAATTATTTTGGTACATTTTAAAAATTTCAGTAGCTTTGGGGGCACAAGTGATTTTTGGTTACATGGATGAATTTTATAGTGGTGAAGTCTGAGATTTTAGTGCACCTGTCAGCCAAGTAGTATACATTGTACCATATATACAGTTTTTTTTATTCTCACTCCTCTCCACACTCCCCACTTCTGAATCTCCAGTGTCCATTATACCACTCCAAATGCCTTTGTGTACCCATAGCTCAACTCCTACCTATAAATAAGAACACACAGTGTTTGGTTTTTCATTCTTGAATTACTTCACTTAGCCATAAAACAATGTCTTTTGCAGCAACTTGTATAGCACTGGAGGCTTTTTTTTTTTTTGGCTGAGTATTATTCCATGGTGCATATATATACCACCTTTTCTCTATCCACTCATCAGTTTATGCGCACTTATGTTGGTTCTGTATCTTTGCAATTGTGAATTGTGCTGCAGTGAACATAGGCATGTAGGTGTCTTTTTAATATAATGACTTTTTTTCCTTTGGGTAGATACCCACTAGTGAGATTGCTGGATTGAACGGTAGATCTACTTTTAGTTCCTTGAGAAATCTCCATACTGTTCTTTTATAGAGGTTGTACTAATTTACATTCCCACTAGCAGGGCATTAGTGTTCCTTTTTGTTACCACTCCCACACCAACAGCGATTTTTTTTTGACTTTTTAATGATGACCATTCTGACTTGAGTAAGGGCACACAGATTTTATAAAAAGACATTATCACATATTACCAAGGAGGATATGGAGTTTCAGACATCAAGTCCAGAATCCAATCCAGGGTAACATGCTGCAATTAGATGGATGGACTTTTAAATAAATGATACCAAGAAAACTGGGTAGCCATTTGGAAAAATATGCAATTAGATCCCTACATAAGAAGGAACTCCAAGAGGATTAGGGATCAAAATGTAAAACTAAAACCATACAAATACTAGAAGAAAATATGGGTAATTTTATTTTAATCTCAATATAGGGGAAGTCTTTCTAACTTTTTCAAAATACAGAAGGAATGAAAGAAACAATTAAAAAAACTTGATAGCAGTAATAACAATGAATATTGAATGGCAAAAAACACATCAAAGTCGAAAGATAACTTATATACTAATAGAACATATTTTCAACACATATCACAGACCAAGGACTAACATCCCTAATGTACAAAGAACTCTTAATACTTGAGGGACAAAGGGCCAAACACCAATAGAAAATGGAGAAAAGACAGGAAAGACAATTTGCAGAAAAAAGTGGTATGAAAATAGCTCTTATGCATAACAAAAGATGTTCAAAATCAATAATAATTAGATAAATAAATATTAAAACATTGAGATTACATTTCTTGCCAATCTGATCAACATTTGTTAAAATGTATGACAACACATTCTTTTGCAAAGATGTAGGGAAACAGTATTTTAAGTTGTTGGTTCAAATGCAAACTGGTACGACCATTCTAAGAGAAGCTGATCATGTCTAGCAAAGCTGTATAGGCACTTACCTTTTGATCAGGCAATCCCAATTCTAGAAACCTATACCCCCAGCAATATAAATACACATTCACAAGGTTATTCATTACTGCATTGTATGCATTGCAAAATGTTAGAGATATTGTAAGTTTCTACATAAAGAAGAGTAGTTGGATAAATTATGGAGTATATGGAGTATAATACAGAAGTAATACAATTAATGAGGAATATATTTATGAATTGATAGAAAGTGGTTTCCAGGATATCATTAAGTATATAAAAAGCAAAGTATGAAAGCATATCTATGGTAAGCTATCTTAATTTGTCTACCTGTTTATGAAAACAAAACAAAACAAAAAACAATGCAGGAAGAAGAAAACAGAAAATAATGAGTACAAAGTGTGGGTGGGAATAGGGTGGCAAGCATGAGGGACTGCGGTAGGACAGAAGGTGACTAGTGGCTCTGCTCTGAGTGTGCTCTTTAATACAGTTCTGACTTGTAGAACCATAGTCATGTTTCACACTCATTTTGTTTCAAAATCTTATTGTACTTCCAGTTTTGAAAAATCTAATTCATCTCAGATGTGGAAGCAACCCCAAATAGAATAAAAACATGAACAAATATACCTAACTAAAATACTCATCAACAATATAATACCAGTAAAGGAGGTGGGAGGGGAGAGAAGGACAAAGCTAAGTAACTTTGTAAAATAATATTTTCATAATAACTCTAAGGCTAAGGACAAAATGAAAGAAAGTACTTTCTTTCTTTCTAGAGTACTAGAAAGTACTCTAGTTAGTGAATTTGTTTTGCATAGGTGTATGTGTTAGAAATTTTAAAATTACTTTATGTGTACTCTATGACTGAGAAAACAAGTATATATATTGTGGCTAATGTGGTCCAGAAGTCTTGTTGGAGAAAGGAATTGCAAATAAGTAAAGAATGAAGACTATAAGGAATTCTGTGGTGTTGGATTGGAATTGGAGATATCAGTTATAAACTCATGGATATACACACACAGATGAATAGATGCAGATATAGATCTATGTACATGTATAGCTATACCCATTCCTAGATCTGTTCACTGAAAAGGTTAGAATCAGTGAGAATCTCGTAATAATGAACAACTTAGTTCTAGATCTTGAGAAATTCCATATCCATCATGATTTTTAAAAACACTCATGGTAATCTAAGGATAAAATAAACATCCTAAGCCGGGCGCAGTGGCTCATGCCTGTAATCCTAGCACTTTGTGAGGCCGAGGCGGGCGGATCACAAGGTCAGGAGATCGAGACCATTCTGGCTAACTCGGTGAAACTCCCTCTCTACTAAAAGTACAAAAAATTAGCCGGGCGTGGTGGCGGGTTCCTGTAGTCCCAGCTATTCATGAGGCTGAGGCAGGAGAATGGCGTGAACCCGGGAGAGGGAGCTTGCAGTGAGTCGAGATCACACCACTGCACTCCAGCCTGGGCGACAGAGCGAGACTCCATCTGAATGAATGAATGAATAAATAAATAAATAAATAAATAAATAAATAAATAAATAAAATAAGCATCCTAACTTGGACAAAGAATATCTCGAAACACCTACAACATGCATTCTGCTCAGTGGTCAAAATATTGAAAGTAGAAAAGACAAACGTTTAAGGTGGTGAAAATCCCAGTTACGCTGATTTGATCTTTACAAATTGTGTGAGTGCATTAAATTATCACATGTACTTTGAAAATGTGCATATCTATTATGTATTAATGGAAAGAAAGTTAAAAAAGAATTTGGTGAATAAAAAAGAAATATTGAAAGTTTCCCTTTCCAGACAAGATGTCTTCCATCAACACTTCCATTTCACATTGTGCTGGAAGCCCTACCTGGTGCTGGAAGGCAAGAAAAGAAAAGGTGTAAGAATAAAAATAAATAGCCAAAATTATCGTTATTTGTACATGCATGGTTATGTATATTTAAAAATCTAAAGAATCCACAGTTTCCTTATTATAATTGAAAAGATAGCTGAGCAAATTTGCAGGATAAAAAATATACAAAAATACAAAACAATTTTATTTCTAAATGACAAAATATAAAAGAATAAAATTTAAATAAAGAGAACATTTACACGATTATAAAATATCAAATGCTTAGAAAAAATCTGCCAAAGGATATGCCAGACTTATACAGAGTTGATTATACAAATTTATAAGAAAAAACAGACCTAAATAAATAATCGATACATATACTGTGTTCATAGATTAGAAGACTCAATATTATAAAGACGTAAACTCTTGCCATATTGACTATAAATCCAATGCAGTAGAAATCAAAATCCCAGCAGGATTTTTATTAGGAACTTGAAAATCTGTGCCTAAAATTTAAGTGGAATGACAAGGAGTGAAGAAGAATTACAACACTCCCAAAGAACAAGTTGGGAGCACTTGCTGTATTGGATTTCAAGGCCATTACAAATCTGTAGCTAACAATGTTGTATTTCTTGAGCTATGTAATGACTGCCCAGGTGTTTACCATATACATTAGGTTATACATTTATGCTTATGCCCTTTTTTGGAAGAATAGACACTTTTATTTTATTACATTTCACAATAAAAGGGCCATTTGAAAAAGGAAATTAAGAATGCTTCTTTCTGTCATTTCAACCAAGATTGATTTGTGGGTATTAAATGTTTGGGCTGCAAATGGCTCAAAGTCATGTAATAAGCGATTTGCTCAGTGGTATTTTGGCTAAATGCTCCTTGACCTGAGTAGAACTAGCTGAGAAAAATCTCAAGTATACTGACAATATCATGTAAGAATGAACTATGTAAAACCCAGGACTTTTATTAAAATATCTTTTGCATATGTATCTTGGGCCTGGACCTTGAATTCAATTAAATAGCTACCCTTTATATGAGGCCCTATTTCAATATGTTACAGACAGTAAATACTGTCATTTTTGACTGAACAAAAGAGTTCCCAACTAAGAGAGAAAATAACATAGTGAAACAGTTTATAATAGTCTATTTCAAAAGAAGACACATTTATTAAAAGCTAAATAGTATGTTTCTTTTACCAGAACATTTTCTGTAGTTTTTTCCCTCAATGTCAGTAAAAGTGTGTTCACATCTAGCCTGGGTATCTTATACAAAAACCAAACCAAAACAAACCAAAACAAAACCTTTAGACCTAGTGTTCCCAGAGAATCTATCACATATGTTTCTCAAAGTATTTTGGTAGCCTGTTTTCTCTTTCACTTCACCCTCAATCATAATCATCTTCTTTTCTTCTACATCCTCCTCCAGAATTTTCTTCTCCATCTTCTACTTTTTACTTCTGATTCACTTTATTGGTTTCTGTGTCTTCATGTCAAAATAGAGAAGTTAAAGATGCAAGAGGTTCATAAAAAGAATAAGAGGTGAAGATAAAATGAAAGTCAAATGAACACAGGTGGTGAAAGAAAGAAAGATAAAGGGGAAGAGAAGGAGAGTTTAGTTATGGGTAGGGAAGGCAGAGAAGAAGGAGAAGCACAAAGACAGATGGAGGGGAGTGAAATTGATCGGTGGGGTTTAATTGGGGTACCACCTTCTATACCCCCTTAATCCAAATATGACTGACAAATAGTCCTTTAACACAAATTTATATCAGTCAGAATAGATTGAACCTGTGAAACAGCCATTTTCTCTAAATGGAGGTTTATTATTTTTAAGAAAATACTTTCAGAATAGCAGGAATTAATATTGTGTTTACATCCTGGATGAGATCAGGAAATGAAGCTTAGAGTTGCAGAGCATAGTTGGAAAACCAGGAAGGACCTGTGTTTTCCCTTCAGTGTGGTTTCCCCAAGAAGCTATGTGCTCTGAAAGTTAACTTTGAGAATCTGAAATGCTCCATGATAATGTCCTTTTGTAAATCGAAAAACAACCAACACACAGGATTTGATTTCACTGGAAAGAACAGTTGACATTTACTGGAACTTTTCCAAACCCACCCTAATTCACTGTGCGCCATCAATGTATTACATAAGAGAAATGAAGCTGAGTGTCAAATTACAAATGATTTAGAGAAAAATAGCTTCCATCAAATGTAATTTTGTCTCCAAGAATAAAATTTGACACTTACATTGTTGTCAAGCTGCCAACCTGGGACACCTTACCACTTGCCCCAGCGAAAAAATAATGATAAATATCTTAGATACACGTTATCATGTGTATCAGGCCATTTTCATGCTGCTATAAAGAAATACTTGAGACTTGGAAATTTATAAAGGAAAGAGGTTTAATTGACTCACAGTTCCACATGGCTGGGGAAGCCTCAAGAAACTTATAATCACGATGAAAGGCAAAGGAGAAGCAAGGACCTTCTTTACAAGGCAGCAGGAAAGAGAAAGACAGGGAAGGAGGAACCGCCAAGCACTTATAAAACCATCAGATCTTGTGAGAACTCCCTCACTATCATGAGAACAGTATGGGGGAAACCGACCCCATGATCCAATCACCTCCCACCAGGTTTCTCCCTTGATACATGGGGATTACAATTCGGGATGAGATTTGGGTGGGGACACAGAGCCAAACCATATCATTTTGCTAGCAAATGTATCAGAATGTTGGTGCAGAAAGACATGTTAGGGAGACTCTTATTTAACCCATTTAAATGTTTATTGAGAAGTGGATACCTGGGAATGAGAGTCAAAATAATAATGATGATGAATATTTATTGATTATTTACTGTATGTCACCAATTTAAGTGTATTAATTTATATTTAATAAAGTCCTTATAACAACCCAAGGAAGTATGTACTACTAATATGCCTATTTTACATTTTGTAGATAAGAATCTTTATTTGTAGGGGAGAGGTACTATTTACACAAATGATAACCTGTTGTACTAATATTCAGTTGAAATTGTAGTTTAGTGACTTGTACAAGATCTCCACAATATTTAATGACCAGCTGCTTGATATCAAGTGCTGAGCTAAAGTGCCAAAGAAGCAATGGTAGACAAAACATAAATGATTCCCAGGCCTCATGGAGCATACAATCTAGAGGTCAAAAGAAATCAATTAAGAAAGTAATAATATAAAAATTTGAACTGTTAGGGTAAGTAAAGGAAGACTATGGTAAGCAAACAGCAGATATATCTAACCTGGTTGGGAAGAGTCAGTGCTGGGGAACAGCATTGGGTACAGTTCATTCATAGAACTGGTGTCCAGATCCCTTGATTCCTAGGCCAGGGCTCTTTTCAAGACCCCATGCTATACTGCTTCATTGTACTTCCATAGGGAAAAGGCTTAATCAGCCATTATTAGCGCTGTCCACCTGTGCTGCTCTGTTTGGTTAGTGAGCAGTTACAGTCAGTGTTGGTCATGTTCAGGCAAATGGAGCACTTATCTACTTCAAACTGGGACTTAATCACTTGATGCACATCAGCACTTAGCACAAAACTTGACTTCTCAAATAAAAGCATGCTAGTATTGTGCCTATAATAATGATTAAAACATGACCTGTACCTACGATAAGTATTAAAACATGACCTGTGATGTTCACTGACTAATGGTTGAAAAGGGAAAACTACCGTCAAATTAAGACAAAAAATATATAATTAATTTAATAAATTTAGTCTAGAACCCTCAGATAACACGGATCAGATGATAAAACAAAATGAGAGACCAAGGCATGTTTTACCTTGGTAGGCCATTCTCGAGGGTTCATTCAGAATCATTCTATCTAATCTAACCACTTCACTAGGATGGCTATCATTAAAAAGATGGTCAACGACCAGTGTGAGTGAGGATGTGGAGATATTAGAACCTTCCTACCTTCCCGATGTGAATGAAAAATGGTGCAACCGCTTTGGAAACAGTTCTAGAAAATTCCTCAAAAAGTTAAATATAGAGGTGCTATATGATCCAACAATTCTACTGTTATATACCCAAGATAACCAAAAAGATGTCCAGATAAAATTTGTTTACACATGTTCATAGTAGCATTATTTGTAATAGACAAAAAGTGGAAACAATTCAAATGTTCATCAGCTGATGAATGGGCAAAAAAATCCATCAAGTGGAAATTATTCAGTCATAACAAGAAATGAAGTAATGAAATTTGCTACAGTATGGAGGAATCTTGAAAACATTGCATTAAGTGAAAGAAGCTAGACACAAAATGCCATATAATGCATGATTCCATTTATGTAGAGTATCTCCAGTGTCTCTAGCAGAAAGCAGACTGGTATTGCCAGAAACTGGAGGAGGAGGCAATGGAGAGTGATTGATTGCTAATGGGTATGGGGTTTTGCGGGAGGGAGACGAATGTTCTAAAATTAGGTAGTGTGTGATAGTTGCACACGATGCAACTAGCAGACCAAATAATACACTTTAAAATGGTGAATTTTGTAGTATGTGACTTATACCTCAATAAAGCTATTATCTAAAAATCTTGTGGTCTGTGGACGGACATATAGTTTATACAGAAATCGTGACTATGTTTAATATGCTCACATATTTCTGTCCACCCCAAACAAGTATAAAATTGAGGAAAATGTGAGATAATTGAAGCCTAAAAATACTTTTACAGTAAATGTGCAGCTACTTTACGCAAGTATGACTTTTTCCACTCCATTGTCTCTGTTCTCATTTCAATTTACATATGCAAACAGAGCTATCGAATGCCACTTTTAATTCTAAGCTGATTCTTTGTATTTGAGGGTTTTTTTTTTTTTTGTACTTAGAATTTATTTATTTATTTTACTTTAAGTTCTGGGACACATGTGCAGAACGTACAGGTTTGTTGCATAGGTATACATGTGCGTGGTGGTTTGCTGCACCTATCAACCCATCATCTAGGTTTTAAGACCCACGGGCATTAGGTATTTGTCCTAATACTCTCTCCCTTTTGCCCCCCGACCCGCTGAAAGGCCTCAGTGTGTCATGTTCCCCTCCCAGTATTTGAGTTTTATTTCTTTTCTAATCATATTCTCCTTATAATTCTCTCTGTGCCCATGTTCTCCATGTTCTCAAGTGACTCTTCTCATTCTTTTGTGACTCTCATAATAACCTTCTTCTGGGTTATGTCATGAAAACCCTTGTCAAAGTGCAGCTAATATGCAGGACATTGAAACTCCAACCACTTGAAGAGGATCATCCCACCGGATCAAAGCCTCTTCTACTTCAGTGGCGTCAGGGCTACTTGCCAGCGCTATTTGTCTAGCTGTTGACCTGTGTATTTTCTACCCCTTTTGGCTGGATGGGTCTAGAACTGTAAACTAAAGAACACTGGTTGCTAAGCCTGGAAAGATCAAAGCTGTTCACTGCTTCCTGTTTGCACCGCATACTGTGGGCAGAAGGGAAGATGGAGCCTTGTTCTGCTTACGTCTGTTTGTACAGAAGATGAGGGAGGCTTTTTGTGTCTTGCTTACCTAGACACACTCAAAACTGATTTCAGGGCCGATCTGCAGTAAAATCCGAAAATGTGCTATGCATAATTACACAAGCAAACACAATGTCCCAAGACAAATATGTTCTATTAGTAAGCAGTACAGAATTAAGTAAAAGCAGGTGTTTCCTATATTGGGTCTGATTGCCTACATGTGTGGCTACTCAGAAATTATTTCTTAATTATTTTGCAGGGTTGGCTCCAGTAGAGAGAAAGAGAGAAAACTCCATGGGAGTTCTGAGGGCTCTCTAGTCCTCTGTCGAATTAAAGTTTAAGCAGCTGAATCCTGTAATTATTATACTTAATTTTTTTAAGCCATCATGGCCCACTTTTTTCTAAGTCAGCAAATTGTACATTTCAACAGCTATATTAATTTTCCTGTTGATGTTATTTCTGGAGGATCACAGGCTTTATTAACCCAGTGCCCCATTTTTGACAGAGACTTTACCTAACTTTGTGCCACATGATTGACACACAAAATGCTCCTGAGTTTGAGATCTACATTACAATATACAACCACAAGAGAAATGAATGATATGAAAAGGGTGGTCATCTCCTTAACACAAGGAGGCCTTCTGTCATGTTTGTATTGCCAAGACTGGAGGACCCTAAGCAGCCCTGGAAAGCAGACATTTATTTCTGGTAAGGAGAAACAACTGATGATTTTATTCATTTCTCTCCATGGATTAAGCAGAAGAGACAGTGTTGGGAGCCAGGATATTGCTCAATCCTGGGGACAAACTGTATCCAGTATAGAGGCACTCACTTTATTCTTGGCATCACATTAGGTACCAAAACATGAAAAAGTTTACACATTTAGTCTCCACCTTCAAACCACCTTCAAGGACATTAAACTAATTTGGTACCTAGAATGCATAAAAAAAGGTAATACATAATTAAAAGCAATATATGCTGAATGCCAAAAACTGTCATACATTCCCATGTTATGGGCAATTTTAGTAGGGTGAGATCTGAGGGTGTGAGCTGGATAAACATGATGTGGGAGAGTTGGGAAACCTAGAATCTTGTCAGTTTATTGAAGTAATTAATAATACTAACAAATAATTAATTTTGAAAATTCTTATGACATCCCTTAAAAGTTTAAATCAAGGACACTAAAGATTAAAAGGCTTACACAATGAGGCCCATTTCCCACACATGGAGAAAACTGGACCCTGGACTCAAAGTAGTTAGAGTTAATGCTAAAGGCCTGAGCTTGTAACTGTGTAAGATTCCCCTTTCTTCTGAAATTATATCCATTCTTGCTTTTTTGTGCTATTCTTTCTTTTATTAAATTGTAGTGGGTGATGACAGATAGCAAGATTTGTTTGTGTCTTTCCTTGGCAAAAACCTGGAATTTGGCAACTATGTGTTTACCCTCCTCCTCCATCCTTAAATGTTACTGATTCATGAAATCTCAAAGTGTAATAATGACTTCTCTAGATCTAAGTTTCTGTAAAGAGCCAGATAGTAAGTATTTTAGGCTTTGCAGGCCATATGGTATCTTTTGCAACTGTTTGACTCTGCCAGCATAGTGTAAAAGCAGCCATAGACAACATATAAACAAATGAATGTGGCTGCATTCCAATAAAATTTCATTATGAACATTGAAATTTGAATTTTATAACATTTTCCTGTCTTACAAAATATTACTATTAGTCTCAATTTTTTTCAACTATTTTAAAAAGTAAACACCATTCTTAACTTTGTGGCTATACAAAAATATGTGACTGGACAGATTTGGCCCTGGGGCCATAGTTTTCCAATCTCTGCTCTATATGACAACAGACTGGGCAAGCTGTTAACCCATGAAATCAGAGAGCAGTAAGACTTATCCTGACAATTTCCTTTTATGTAAATATACATCTTCTTTCATTAACTTTCCAAAGCAAAATCAGGAATGTAAAAAGGATAAAATGAGTTAAATTTTAAAATCCAATTACAAGCTGCACAAATGACTTACAAACCCCTAATAGGGAAAAATGACAGCTGCCTTCCTATGTGGCCTTGGTCAGGTGTATGTTCCCCCACCATCCTTTTGTTGGGCGTGGTGGCTTCCAAGTGGAGGACAGTGATGGTTCATTCTGGATTGAGGAAGATGACAGACCATCCGGACTCCTTCAAAAAATGTAATTCAAATTGGAAGAGGAAGAAGAGTCAAGAATGCCAAGAGATTTGCTTGTGCGAAGTGTGCAGGTGGGAAGAAGACTATGCCAGGTAGAGAGAAGAGTGAGGGCGAAGGCACTGGGGTAGGAGTGAGTTTTGTACATTTGAGAAGGCAGCCAGCGTGGCTGGAGCAACATAGGTGAGGTGTAACATGGGAGGAGACGAGGAAGGAATGTAGCCATATCCAGGGCTGCGTTTGTCAATCTAAGAGCTTTACTCGGAGTGACATGGAAAGTTATTGGAGAGTTTTGAATACAATGATTACATGGTTTAGCTCCTTTTTAAAGAGGATTATGCTGACTGTGGTGTTGAGGGCAGACCATGGCAGATGGTCAAAGGGTAGAAAGAGAGAGAGGTGAATTAAAGTGTTGTTTTGGTAGTTCAAATGAGAATGATGTTGACATGGGCTAGAGCAGCAGAAATGGGTCTGAAGCAAAGAGGAATGGGGAGCTTTGAGAGATCTAAGAATCAGTCAGATGTGAGGATTGATTTGGTGTGAGGAATGATGGAGAAGGAGAAATCAGGGAGGATGCTAATAACGTCTGGGTGGTAGCAATATAACTGCTGTCTACCTGCATTAGTCTGTTCTCACGCTGCTAATAAAGACATACCCGAGACTCGGTAATTTATAAAGGAAAGAGATTTAGTTGACTCACAGTTCCACAGGGTTGGGAAGGCCTCAGGAAACTTACAATCATGGCAGAAGGGGAAGCAAACACATACTTCTTCACACAATGGTAGGAAAGAGAAATGCAAAGCAAAAGGGGCAAAAGCCCCTTATAAAACCATCAGATCTCATGAGAACTCACTATCATGAGAACAGGATGGGGAAACTGCCCCCATGATTCAAGTATCTCTACCTGCTCCCTCCCACAGTGGGGATTATGGGAACTACAATTCAAGATGAGATTTGGGTGGGGACACAGTGAGACTCTCTAACTACCTCTCTAGATCCCTCAAGAGACAGAAGCCCAAGGAAGCCAAGAACATGCCCACATCACTTACAATTTTGTGCCAGTTCCTGGAACAGGGTAGGCACTCAATTGTTTAAGTAAATTAATGAATGAAATAAGTTGGGCATATTAAAGGGAGATTATCCAACCAACATGGATTTGTAAGGGAATTCAGAACAATAGTCTTGATTTTCTTGTGTTCTTGGAAAAGTTGAATGTTAAACTGTCTAGATTTCCAAATGGTGGGAGTGGGTGCTGAGAAGTAGTTATATATTACTGTAACTGTATACTTGTAAGAGATTTTGCCACTAGGAAAATCTGCAAAGGCAATAGAGGTTTTCATGACAGCATGGGTCACAAAGTGGCAGCCCAGATACGTATGTTTACCTCATTAAATATTGGCCACTATAAAGTTTTAAACACTTTGATTTAGTTTCCAGCATTAAAAATAAGCAGAATTCACAAAACCATTTAGATTTCTAGCTTTTCTTGAAGAAATCAAGTTCTAGTCCTATTGGCCTCTTCTTTCTTCGTCACAAATATTAGACGGAGCTAAGTTCCATCCACTGTCTTTAGGGGGCTCGGGTCATCCTTTCTTCAGGTCATTAGATATCCCCACTATTCCCTATTGTCTTACAAATATCGAGAACGAGGGGAAGTTTATTCTGTCATGTTATTCGCAGCCCTCTTCCTCACTTTCGTTTTCTGTTTTGGACCCAGAGGGATTTTTTTGTTGTCCCCTGTATCTCTGGAGTGAGTGCTTCGTATTTGCTGTCATTTTCCTCCCCACGTGGCCTCTGCTTCCTCCAACTTCAGGAGCTCCGTGCCTCATCCCCTCTTTGTTTCAGCAACACATGTTGAAGGCCTCTGGGCCAGGTGCTGGAGATATGACCATCTCTAAATAGATGCAGTGTGTGCCATCAGAGACCTTAAAGTATGAAAGAAGAGACAGAAAAAAAGAAAAATCAACGCATAAATAATTCCAAGCTATGGTAAAAGCTATGAAGAAAAACAGTATGCAGCAAAAGAGAAAAAATATAGAGGGAAGATGGAATTAAGTTGTTCAACGGAGGCCTCTGTGAGGAGGCGACCACTAAGCTAGGTGAAAAGCCAAGAAGGAGAGGGTTGGGAGCTGAGGGAACGGCAGGACTGAGGTCCTGAATGGACAGAGCTTGGCATTGTTGACACACTCATGAGAGGAGAAAGGTTGTAGATATGCTCATTAAAGGAGAAAGGTTAAACAAGAGGTAAGACCCTCCTTAGCTGTTGCAACTAAGTAGCAAATTGATTTCCTGCTTATTCTGGTTTGAGCTCTTCAAATGAAACTCTTTTTAATTACTGGAACCATGTTGCCAAGGTTTATTATCTGTATCTTGTATAAACAACTCTCATTTCCAGAAGGCATTTAGAGTTTGCCTGGAATGAAAGTCATCTGTTGGTCACTCTGCTTATTTAGGATAGCATCTAGTTACTGAGAACAATCTTACATGAATAATTTTTAGTGCACAATTTCTCTTCTATTGAAAAGAATTTTTTACTTTTCATTCTTCACAGAAGCTGGAGACAGCTTTTCTCTACAATTGAGCTAGGATGAGCCTCGTCCCAAGAGGGGCTGCAGGCTAGGCTTCTTAAGACCCTGTCTACTCCCTTTGGGTTGTGTTGCAGTCTTTCATCTTACAAAGTGAACTTTCTTGCCATATCCTTGTCCATATTGCATATGCCTGCGTTATTATTTTTAAAATACCTTTATTTTAATTGACTCACTTTTATCCTAAATTCATTTAGAAAGGAAAATTTTAACACTATCACAAATAGAAAATTAGCATCAATTGTCATAAATAGAAACGCCAATAAAATAAATTCTCTGTTGCTTGCCAAAGGCTCTGAGCCAAATGACTGCTTTCATTTTATTGGCAAAAGAGATTAGCAGTAGTTTTAAAAGCATTTTAGCACCAAACTGAGTCATTATCCTTGATGGTTGTTGGAAGGATGGAAAAGAGAATACATCTCTCTTTGAGATTCAATATTACTTAATTCAGAGATCAATGAGCCACCTAAAATCATCCCAATTGCCACTGGTGAAATACTTGAGAAATACAGGAATTTTTAAAAGAAATAATCTCTGTTCAGCTTAATTTACCAAGGAAGGTAACTGGGTCTTCCAGTGTTGTGTAGCTCCCGCTAGACTCAGCACAGGACAGACACTCAGCAATTGCCTTGATATGTATGGCCAAGACTGCACCCCTGCCTCTAGCAGACAGCCACAAAAGTGTTTATTTTTATTGCAAATATTAGGGCGCCATGAGATGACTGAACAGCTGGAAAATAAAATCATAGGGCTGGGACTATTGCCAGTCAATACCAGCACCTCTTTTGTGTTATAATAACATAAAAGTAGCAATGAGCATTTTAAAGGGGAATTGACTTTGAACCAAGGTTCAAATATAGGCTTAGGAACTCATTAATTTCAGACCTTGGACTGGTTATTTTATCTCTTTGGCTTCAGTTTTCTTGTCTGTAGTATGGGTCTGATGACATCTTTCAAAGGAATGTTATCAGAATTAATGAGGTAACATAGATTATGTGGCTGCCACATAGTAGGGTTCATTAATTTGGAGCTAGTTTTAGGAACAACACAGACAGGCTACAATAGCTCTAAGATCTCGTCTTATAAAACAGTTGAAAAAGAAAAAGATATATTTGGAGAATTAGGCAAAACAAAAAATTCTGATCTACGGATATAAGTTAGAAATAAATCCTGACGAAATTATGCAGGTCTTGCAGGTCAAAAATCCTGTGCAATGGAACTAACCAAGGCCAGTTTCTATTGTTATTGTTTGTTTTGGTCTTGATGCATGTAGATCATATTCTAAATTCTTCTCTTTTTTTTCTTCCATTGTGACTAGAGCTTTAATATGGAGTGACAAATACACCACTTTGTCTATCTTTGTCTTAAGGATGTTTTGTATATTGGAGAATTACTTTTGGATTTAAGATTTTTACTTGATGCCAAAGCATTCATTCTGACTAGATGAATATGTCAACATTTTTTATTGAGTCCAGCTACCTGAAAAAGTCAATGAATCATATTCCATGCATGCTTTGGAAACAGTTATGACACACGGACTGAGCTAAACATTGCCACTGAGAGTAGTGCAGCAGTCACGGTCGATTGATAGGTCAATAGGAAAACTACACTGGATTTCTTCTATCAGTGCTTGATAATGATGCCTGACACACTGCCTGTAGCTACATTGACACATTATTGTGATATACTCAAGACTGCACATTTCTTTTTTATATTAGTCCACTCTCGATTTTGTAAAGAAATTTTATTGCCTTAAGATTCAGTTTGCAATACTTACAGTCTTCTCTAGAAGCATTATATTAAATTTTACTACACACAGGTGAAATAAAGTTAATCTGGAAAATAATTTTATGGACCAGTTGTAAATCTTATTGCTTATATACTTTCCTTAAATAACATTAATAACTCTGCTTAAGTCAATGCCAATAGAGTTCAAAATTCACTGCATTATACACACAGTGGTGAAAATTAACAGAAAAACAAGTATTCAATTGGCATTTTCGAGTAGCTGTTTCTGCTGTGTTTTGAGACTCAGAAACATGACTTGAGGATTTACTTTTCATCACACCTTGCAGATCCATTTCTGTATAAGCATTCTTCCTTAATTGAAATAAACAGATTTTTTTTTCTTTTTAATCATGTAGGGATTTTCTTTTTAATCATGTAGGGATCATGTTTGTTCATTAGCTGAAGTCATTCCTTAGTTACTCAGAATCTCTGTGACAGGATTTTTTCTTTTCTTTCTTCTTTTTTTTTTTTTTTTTTTTTAATTATACTTTAAGCTGTTGGATACATGTGCAGAACGTGCAAGTTTGTTACCTAGGTATACACTTGCCATGGTGCTTTGCTTCACCCATCAACATGTCATCTACATTAGGTATTTCTCCTAATGCTATCCCTCCCCTAGCCTCCCACCCCCCCAACAGGCCCTGGTGTGTGTTATTCGCCTCCTTGTGTCCATGTGTTCTCATCGTTTAACTCCCACTTATGAGTGAGAACATGCGGTGTTTGGTTTTCTGTTCCTGTGTTAGTTTGCTGAGAATGATGGTTTCCAGCTTCATCCATGTCCGTGAAAAGGACATGAACTTATCCTTTTTAATGGCTGCATAGTATTTCATGGTGTATATGTGCCACATTTTCTTTATCTTATCTATCATTGATGGACATGTGGGTTGGTTCCAAGTCTCTGCTACTGTGAACAGTGCTGCAATAAACATCCATGTGCATAATGTCATTATGGTAGAATGATTTATAATCTTTTGGGTTTATACTCAGTAATGCGATTGCTATGTCAAATGGTATTTCCGGTTCTAGATCTTTGAGGAATCACCACACTGTCTCCCACATGGTTGAACTAATTTACACTCCCAAAAGTGTTCCTATTTCTCCACATCCTCTCCAGCATCTGTTGTTTCCTGACTTTTTAATGATCGTCATTCTAACTGGCGTGAGATGGTATCTCGTTGTGGGTTTGATTTGCATTTCTCTAATGACCAGTGATGATGAGTCTTTTTTCATATGTTTGTTGGCCGCATAAATGTCTTCTTTTGAGAAGTGTCTATTTACATCCTTTGCCCACTTTTGATGGGGTTGTTGCTTTTTTCTTGTAAATTTGTTTAAATTCTTTGTAGATTCTGAATATTAGCCCTTTGTCAAATGGATAGATTGCAATACTTTTCTCCCATTCTGTATGTTACCTGTTCACTCTGATGATAGTTTCTTTTCCTGTGCAGAAGCTCTTTAGTTGAATTAGNTCTAACTGGCGTGAGATGGTATCTCGTTGTGGGTTTGATTTGCATTTCTCTAATGACCAGTGATGATGAGTCTTTTTTCATATGTTTGTTGGCCGCATAAATGTCTTCTTTTGAGAAGTGTCTATTTACATCCTTTGCCCACTTTTTGATGGGGTTGTTGCTTTTTTCTTGTAAATTTGTTTAAATTCTTTGTAGATTCTGAATATTAGCCCTTTGTCAAATGGATAGATTGCAATACTTTTCTCCCATTCTGTATGTTACCTGTTCACTCTGATGATAGTTTCTTTTCCTGTGCAGAAGCTCTTTAGTTGAATTAGATCCCATTTGTCAATTTTGGCTTTTGTTGCCATTGCTTTTGGTGTTTTGGTCATGAAGTCTTTGCCCATGCCTATGTCCTGAATGATATTGTCTAGGATTTCTTCTAGGGTTTTTATGATTTTAGGTCTTAAGTTTAAGTCTTTAATCCATTTTGAGTTAATTTTTGTGTAAGATGTAAGGAAGGGATCCAGTTTCAGTTTTATGCATTTGGCTAGCCAGTTTTCCCAACACCATTTATTAAATAGTGAATCCTTTCCTCATTTCTTGTTTTTGTCAGGTTTGTGTGACAGGATTTTTTCTGAAAGGCAATAATTTTCTAATGTCTTTTATGTATTCCTTATTTATTTATTAATTCATTCAACAGACATTTATTAAGAACTGCATAGTGCTAAGTGCTGAGTTAGATTCTCGGAGGTGGTATGGAGGTGGTAAATAGTACACAAAGATGTATAAGACTAGGTGTCTGCCCTCCAGCAGTGTACAGTCTAAGATTACATAGAATTCATATAAGCGATTAAACAGATACCACAAGAGCAAATGGTAGGTGCAATTAAGCGCTGCAAGGAAAGACTGGAAGAATCAAAGAGGGCATAGGTCAGATCTTGGTGGATGGGCAGAATGTCACTTTATGAAGACGCTGTAGAAGCAGGGCATCCCAGGAGGAGGGAATTTTCTTTATATGAACTCTGACTCGGTTTAGTCTGATTCAATCATCATTTATTGAGTGACTGCTAAGATTAGCTACCTGGGACTCAGAGATAAAAATGAGCTTCCAGATTGAAAGAGACCCTAAATGTCCAGCACAGAGGATGAAAATAGACCTGTGCTGAGGCTCATCATTGTGAAATTTCAGAACGCTAGGGGAGCATTTTTTAATGATTAAAAAACCTTCAGAAAGAAAACACAGTAGATAGTTTTGAACTTCTCAACAAAAAAATTATCAGCAGTAAGACATTGGAGCAATGTTTGCAATTATTCAGGGAAAATTATATTTCTCATGTGGAATTGTATATCTAGCCAAGCCCTTAATTACTATGAGGTTTTATATGGGTTTAGGGGGACAAGTGCATTTGTATTACATAGATATATTGCCTAGTAGCGAAGACTGGGCTTTTAGAATATCCATCACCTGAATAATGTACATTGTACCCAATAGGTAGTACTTCAACCTTCACCTCCTTCTCACTCTCACACCTTTTGGAGTCCCCGATGTCTGTCATTTCATTCTGTATGTCTGTGTGTACTCATCGTTTAGTTCCCACTTGTGAGAACATGAGATTTTGAACTTTCTGCTTCTGAGCCATTTCACTAAGAAGAGTGATGTCCAGTTCTATCTATGTTGCTGCAAAAGACATAATTTTATTTTTTTGGCTGAGGAGTGTTCCATGATCTATATATCTATCTCCAGATACAGATATATAAATAGATAGATATCACATTTTTAAAATTCAGTCGCCATCTCTTGATGGGCACTTAGGTGGAATCCATGACTTTGCTGTTGTAAATAGCTCTGTGATGAACAAACAAGTGCATTTGTTAAAAATGATTTATTTTCCTTTGGGGAGATACCCTGTAGCAGATTACTGAATCAAAGGGTAATTCTACTTTTAGTTCTTTGAGAAATCAAAAAGGGGGTATATTTCAGGCATTTTCAGACATACACTGTTTCTCAGGAATCTGCTAAAAACAGTACTCCATAAAAACAAGTGAAAATACCAAGATGGCAGGAGATATGGGGTCCAGAATATTGACTCCATCTTGAGAGTGGTAAGAGAATCCATGATGATGATGAAGGGTTCTCCCACCAAGGTGCACCAGACATAAAGAGAGTCCAGTCCAGAGAGTCCAGGCCAGCAGGCTCTGGAAAATGTTCCCAGGAAGATGGCATTGATGGATTACCTAATGCATTTGAACATAGTGAGAGAAGATTGGACAAATGGGTGAGAATTTAGGGATGAATTGGTGAGAAATACATAGAAAACTAAGCAAAAATACACATGGCAAAGTATTTTAGAAGAAAAAAGCAATCGTAGTAGATTATATACCTCAAGAGTGAATAGGCTTTATATACCTAATCATGTAAAGCAGCGGTTCCCAACCTTTTTGGCACCAGGGACTGATTTCATGGAAGACAGTTTTTCCATGGATGATGTGCAGGGTTGGGGGTTGGTTTCAGGATGAAATTGTTCCACCTCAGATCATCAGACATTAGATTCTCATAGGAGCATGAAACCCAGATTCCTCGCATGTACAGTAGGAGGCAGATCTCAGGCGGTCATGCTTGCTTACTGGCGGCTCACCTGCTGCTGTGCAGCCCGGTTCCTAACAGGTCACGGACCTTTACTGTTCCATGGCCTTGGGGTTGGGGACCCCTGATGTGAACACTGAGTATGTGTCTATACAGAGTTGTGATATAACTATGAAGTGGCAGAAGTTACTGTGTATGGCAAGATTGCATTGATGGTTAAGGAGAGAGACTCTTTTAGACTACATAATGCCTAAATCTAAAAGTTATCAAGAAAAAAGAGAATGGCATTATTTAGAGATATGGAGGCAAAGTACTGAAAGCTATGAAAGTGGGAAGATTGTCTTGGAGAAGCTGGAAATGGGGCAGAGGATTGTTGTTTTTCATAATAAGCCTAGCAGAAGTAATTGATCTAACTAGGTGTATAAAGTAAATAAATAAAACACTAAGTATTTTAAAGATACTATTTTTCTTCACAATTTATCCAGGGAGTTTAAGTCTGGGGAATGGTTGCATTTTTAAAATGGCATATGATCCAGTTAGGCAGCAAATAGAAATGCCTTTGAAGAGCTCTGCTTGACTACATTTTTTGATCAGTGATACGATATTTATGGTCCAGTGTATTAGACCGGACTCCTCCCTTATGTGAATATGGTAAGCCTGGCCATGCTCTAGATATTCAGAGTTTCTGTATTGATCTTCCTGAAAGTGACTAAACCCACCAAGAGCTTCAAGAGTTTGCACACTAGCGGAAATATATTCAAACATTCAGTTTGTTCTGTTCTGAAAAGGCAGCAAGCAGCAGAAACATTATAGTTCAAATAATTCATGTAAAGCTATAACAGTCAATAGGGGCAGGGAAACTGTTTCCATTGCAGCTAGCACAGTGCCTAGTACTTGATAAAAGCACAATATACACTTGTTGAGTGAATGAATGAATGAAATACAGCAAGTTGGTTTTTGGATAGCTGACAGGATGGTCTTCATATGCCAGAGCAAAACATTTGGTCACTTGCTTTCACTTATCCTTTAAATCCAGCATTGCAAACACTTAGCCTCAAAACCCCAAGGGACATAATTAGAAACATTTTATGCATAGATTTCCTTTTCCATTTGGAGTCAAACCTAAGACTTTAAGATTTATAGCCCCCACATACGTTAATACACTTTCTGGAATTCACCTAGGATAACAATTGGTACGGCAGTAACTTTCAAAATGACTTTCTTTGTAAGGGCATTTCAGTGCATAAAAATATTCAAGACAGATGCCCTGAGCTGGTTCTTGTCCCTCATCTCTGCGCAGCCAGAATGGTCCTGGCTTTATCTTTTTTTTTTTTTTTTTTTTTTTTTTAACATATGAGAGTTCCATCCAGAATGATGTCTCCAGCACTTAAAATGTTTGAAAATCACTGATGTAGGACAGAGTTATTCTAGCAGGGCAGGTTTTTACTTCTTGTTTTATGTTTTCCAGAAAGATCAGAGTGGACATGGGGTTTCAACACACAGTGGACAGCATTAGAGCCAATTTAATTAGAATGTCACTGGCAGGGCACCTCAGCTGATATCACATATATTAAAAATATATGTGATATATTTTACACACACATAACTCCTGTATGCTTCAGTAGGCATCCAAGGGGTAACATATACTTTACTTTTCTATAAATAAATGTAATTTTTATTGTAACTCATGTTTCCTTCTAAAATCAGAACCTTTGACCACGTGTTCCCAAGTAAACCCAGTCAAATTACTCCTCAGTCATTTTCATTTTAAACTCAGGCAATTTTAAGGTTCTGCCCTTGTCTATTTTCTGCCCATGAGTAACATTTAAATTCCACAGAGGGCTCATGCAGGCACGTGTGTGGATGTGTGTGAGTGTGTGGATGGGTGTGTGAGCGTGTGGATGAGTGTGTGGGTGTGTGTGCACACGTGTGTGTGCTGGTATATGTAGTCAGTGGCTATTCTGTGCCTTCTGCTGGCATCAGCTGCTATTTAACTTCCTAACCTCTGGAAATCAGTTCTTATGCCCACGACTTCTGCTACTGCCTGAGGTCCTAACATGAATTCAAGCTTCCTCAAGTCCACTGGTGCTCTCTCAGCCACATCCAAGGCCCCAAGGGCCTGCACGCTTTCAGCTGTCACTATATCACTTGCAAGTCTGAGAGAAACTCAAAGCTGTGTCTCATGGCTTCTCAAGCCTGGGCTCATTTTGTTTAATTCATTCTTTGCCACCATGCTGTGCAGCACCTATCCAAGAGTGCTGCCATACTGAATTCTCCGATGGGAGCCAGGCATTCATGCCCTCTCCAGGTCTGCAATTTAACCAGCATGCACCAGAATAATCATTTGGATTAATGGGGCACCTCTTCTAATTGGCCAATGCTTGTGATTTTCTGTTTGTTGAGTACTTAGGTTCCTACCTTTCCTCTCAAATCCCCCAAATGACAGGAAGCTCAGTCACCCTCTTTCTTCTCTAGATGTTGGTCTGATGAGGACAGAAACTGAAGTGGCATGCTCATATTCCACAGATGCTTTTTCTTCAAGGTAACTCTTTTTTTTCTAGCCCAGGCAACCTTTATCTAGTCTCTAGGATACGGCAGCCTGACTCTTCGTCTATTCTCTTTCCATTCTATTGTTTATGGCACAAACCTTACGCCTGACGTCCTTTGGGCTTGGCTTCTTGCTGCTCAAAAGAAACTGGATCTTGAATATCAATGACCTTGACTTTATAGATTTCCATCTCCACAGTGAGGTTTAAATTTTATTTTTAGAGATTCAAAAGCTGAGCACTGACTGCTTATTTTCTTTTCGTGTTCTTGGCTTAAAACCCTGCATCCTCTCTGAAGCAATTCCTGCTGCTGACTGAATAGGAAAGGAGCTTGGGGAACCCTGGTTAATACCTCAAAATATCATCCTGCCACAAACATACGAGTGATGGGGCTGACCAGTCCCTCCTTTCTGCAAACACAGAAAAAAGGCCTAAAATTACAGAGACACAATTGGCCATGATATCCTTTAAAGCCATGTTAATGGTAGAGCAGTTTGCAATGTAATACAGGGTTATGAACAAATAGTTCTTGCACTACAGTAAAGTCAAGTTATATTAACAATAAGAATACAGGATTCTTATGTAGCCCAAATGAGGGATTTTCTCAGAAAGGTAATCTATGGAGTTCTCCAATTTTTTTTTTTTTTTTTTTTTTGTACACTAAAAATTATTTTGCAGCTGTGCATGGTGGCTCATGCCTGTAATCACAGCACTTTAAAGAGAGTCACTGTATCATTTGGAAGTCTGAGCTTGAGCTAAGGAGCTTGAGACCAGCCTGGGTAACATAGTGAGACCTTGTCTCTACAAAAAATAAACAAAATTAGCCAGGAGTGGTGGCACATGCCTGTGGTTCCAACTACTCAGCAGGCTAAAGTGTGAGGATTGCTTGAGCCCTGGAGGTTGAGGTTGCATTGAGCCCATATCCACCACTGCAGTCCAGCCTGAGAGCCAGAGTAAGACCACGCCTCAAAAGAAAAAGATTATTTTGCAGTTCTAAGTAGAACACTTCACCCCCACTACCCCGGCCTTACCTAGATTCACACATACCATAGGATGGACATTGGGCTTCTTTTTGTTCAGAACCCAGCCTCAAAAAAGGCAGAAAAGAGAATGCCAGTGATCTGCCAAAAATGCACAAGACTGAGGAAATTTACAGGACAAGACCTTACTGGGAACTTAAGAATTCCAGAGTGGTGTGCTCCCGAAATAGAAGAGTAGAACATTGAGAGAAAAGATAAGATTTTAAAAAATATATGAGGAAACTGCATAAAGAAGAAAAGACAGGTAAAGTTAGAAAAACAGGAACCATTTCAGATGACAGCCCGTGGAGGTCTAGAGTACATTCAAAAGCGACCCATTATGTGTCTGGGCAATGAATCCAGTTCTTTTCTGCATAGCAAGAAGATAAAGTCGCTACATAAAGCCTTTCTTTTTCTTTCTTTCATAGCTCACTACTGCCTTGAACTCCTGGCCTTAATGACATCCTCCTTCAGCCTGTGTAGTAGCTGGGACCACAGGTGCACACCACCATGCCCAGCTAAATTTCACATTTTGTGTAGAGATGGGATTTCACCACATTGCCTTTATTTTTTAATCTTCAACCAACCTCACTCTGCATGTTTTGAACTTACCATTGTAAGTCTGTATACATGCTCAGTTTGGGGACCAATGGCCAAGGTATTTCTTTAGAAAGAAAAGGAAGAGTTTCCTTCCTTCGTGGGCATTGGTAAATGTTTTCGTCGTGGACATTAGGCTGTAAAGGACAGACCTCAAGAACAGTGAAACCAATAACAGTGTCCTCTACTCTAACACACATCCTAAGGACAGCTGGAGGCACATTTTTTGAAATTTCAAAAATAATTTTATATGGGTTGCAGAAATATGTTTCCTTTTATTTTACATGAATTGAATGATATTCTTCAAACTTTGCTTATTATGTACGAAACAAACTGTGGCAGACCTGTCTGTAGAGAACCACTAAATGCATATAAATGGAAAATTCCCAAAATTCAGGTTCACAATAAAGTTAAATCACATCAGTGTACCACAATAAGAATCTCCAGACCCAGAACCCAGACAAAGACCTGGATGTCAGAATTACTGACTAGGAGAATTATTACCTTACATGGTGCAATAAATTATCTTTGGGCAATGAAACAGCCTGAAAAACAGGAAAGAAGGTAAGCCTGACCACTCTTGTGGGCCTCTAAAACCTGTCAGATATCTCACTTGCACAAGCTGCTGACCACCATCTCATCCCTGCGAAGAAGTAGGAGAACAACAGAGCCCATTCTTGGTCAAATGCATCCTTGTTAATGTTGTTCTCTTACCCGTTTGATGCTTGATACAGCTTATGAACAGAATTCATTGCTGCTTGTAAGTTCTATTTCTTTTATTTAGAGTCCAGTGATAGTCTTCTAAAATCTGGGCCAAAAACACTGTGACCTTGGGCAAATTGCTTAATCTCTAAACCCCAGTTTCCCTGTCTATAAAATGGACAATAACAGTAGCTTCTTTATAGAATTTTTCTGTGAGATTAAGTGAAATAATCCATTTAAGGTACTTAGCAGAAGGGTGAGGACAGAGACGTTGCTTAGTTTGCTACTATTATTAATGCTATTAACCTATCACTTTCCACTTAGTGTATCAATATATTTCCATGTCATTAACTATTCACTGGCATAATTTATAATGGTTGCATAATTTTCCATTAAATGGGTTAAATATACTTTAACTTACCAAATACTGGGAGTCGCTTAGAGTATATCTATTTGTTTGGCTACTATACTTTCAGGTAAAGTTGGTTGACTGAATATATGTGTTTCCTTTCATGCCCCACTAAAATCCCTCAAAAACTACAGAGAAGGGATTTTGTTAAGGACATAAACTTATGAAATGGGGAGAACAGGAGTGGAAGGAATCACAAAAATTATGAAAGCAAAAAAGGAAATAATTTAGCAGACCCAAGAAAATGAAATGTTAATCCAGCAGCAGGAAAAGCTAAGAACTAACCCTTTCTATGCCTCAGAATTTCCCCTGACTTAGGAATTGGCAGGCTCACCAAATAGCTTGAAATTGGGATGAAAATAGATGGGAAAATAAAAAAGATTGCTTAAAGGTCTATTTCAGAAGCAATCTTCCCCAGCTTCTCTCATCACTTTTTATTGCCAGAAAACCATCCCTTTGTCACCCAGCAAAGAGACTGAAGGTGTTTTCCCCAAAGACCAGGCACAGTTAAGTGTGGAGGCTTCACACTGAAACATGGAACTAAGTGAGGCACAGTGAATGCGGTCCTCAGGGTTCTTGTCCTTTGCTTCTGGTGGCTGGCCCTTTTTACTGAAGATGCAGGTCAGGGAATCTTCTCTCTGAAATCCAACTAACCCAAGAGGAAAGACGTAAAGACTGTCATTGAGGTTTTCTCAACTCTACCTGGCCAGGCCATCCTGCAGCAAAACTCACAGTTGCCAGTTCCCATTTAAATGATTACAGCTTTTCTTTTCTCGCTCTCAAATGCGATCTACCAACATGGATAACTGGAAATTTGAGGAATGTCTTTACCATGAGAAAAGGGACTGAACCATACAGGAAAAAACATCATAGGTGTCTCTTATTGTTTGCTGCAACAAAAAAAAAAAAAAAAAAAAAAAAAAAAGCAAAAAAATAATAAAAAACAAAACAAGCAAACAAATAAACCCCCCTAGCATTAATACTCTCAGACATGAGAAGATATTGTAACCATGAGAGAAGAACGGGAAGAAATTGAAAGGAACATTTTTAAAATAAAAATGATATTTTAGAAATGAACAATATGATGGAGAAAATAATTTCAATTGAGAGAAAATTTCAGAAATTTTGGCATAAAAAATGTAAATAAGAGAAAGGATAATTTTTATCTGTTATAGACAATGATTTGGTGGTAATATTTGAAGGCAAGAGGATATTTAAAATTATAGAAACTAGCAGATTGTACAGCTTGAGATAAAAAGAGAGAATAATTCAGTTTGTAAAGTTCTTTAAATGCCAAAACATAGAAAACAGTAAAACTACTTTAAGTGCCAGAACATCAAGGCAGGTAGCAAGTTCTCAAACACTAAATTAAACGAGTCTTACTGCCATCACCAATACAGTGAAAAATCTGTTACATGAGGCTTATTAGCAAGTCATGATCTCAATGCACCTATTTTCGATGAGAAGTGAAGGCATAACCTAGATTCACAGACTAGTGCAAAGAATGCCCCTTTATGTGAATCGGTCTAGTTAACCTTTACAAGCTCCATAAGGGACAAGGTGGGGTGGACTCTCAAGCCCTGTGGCTGCTTTTATGACAACCCTGATTCAACCAAAAGAAATTGTTGACCAAACTTAATTTGCTTTTACCTTTGTTTCTTATATTGCTGTGATTCATTTGGAATGCCCTTAAGGATCTACATGTTATTAGATTCAGGAAATATTTTGACAAGATCAAGTATACCCTAGCAACATGAAATAGAGAACTGAGATAGTTAAGAAGAAATGCTAGACTAATATTTCACTTTCCCTAAAATATGCATGTAGTTGAGACTGAAGTAATCTTAAAATTCTCTGCTTCATTTTACTTCTGGGCTTAATCTCTGTCCACAAATTGCAGAAGGATATAGAGAGCAGACAATTGTTAAATAAATTTGATTCATGTATATCTGCCCAATAGAATCACCTGGCGTGACCCATGCCACACCAATTAAATAACAATCTGTGGACTTAGGGCCAGGGCATCAGTGCTGTTTTCAAGACACTAAGTGCAACAATAATTGATAACCACTGATAAAGTTACTTCAATGCCCATTCTTACTTTTTAAAGTTGGTGATTACAAAATATCTACTTTCTTTGAAGCTATACAGATATGGTATCCAAATTGGTGATCACAATTGGTTAGTTTAACTAGCTTCATAACTGGCACTTGGCTTTCTTGACTAGGTTCCCAGAATTTAGATGCAATAGGTTAGGTGTTAGGACAGGATGTAGAAACTGTTAACATTGTTCTTGGAGTGCCTGGCTGGCTTGAAGCAAAAGATTGACATACATAATTTTTATTGGATTATAAGAACAATGATCCTGTATCTAGTTATACATCTTGATAAGAAAGACTTTAAAATGTACTTTCAGGGCATTATATTTGAATCCAGCATTAATAAGCTCTGGAAACAAGAATGGGCTATTTTACTCTTGGTGAGAGGGCCAGAGCCTTATGATGATGTGTGAGCAAACGATCACCTGAACCTAACGATTATCTTCCTAATTGGCTCCTGGGAAGTTTTGTATAAACATATTTTCTTTGAGTCATTACTCTGTTTTTTTTCCCCAGGTTCAGCAGCATTTTCTCTGAAGAGATAATAATAGAACTACCTTAATAGTGGAAAATAACCTCAAGTAGTCTATTTGAAATGGTTACAAAAAGAAGGAGAAGAAAAAAGAATGAGAAGAAATTGGAGGGGAAGGCAAAGAGAATGAAGAGAATGATGGTGATGACAATAATAAAGAAGGAAGAGGAAACGGAGGAAAAGAGACAGGAGGTAGATCAGGAGGAAGAAAAGGAGGAGAAGAAAGTGAAGCAGCAGCAACAGCAGCAGAAGTGGTAGGATAAGGGCCAATGCCAGTTAAGGCTTTTCACAGTGCTCCTTATGACCTCCAAGGGTATCTGTAGAAGTTTATAGATTCCTGGGCCTCACGCCATTCCAGAATCAGAATGGGAGGAGCAATGCTTAGGAAGCTGCATTTTACACTACCTTGATGCTTATTCCACGTAAGCATTATGCGTAGTAAACCATTTGAAAATGATTGTCCTACAATACGTTGGGCATTAATGCCAGGGATACTGTCCATTTAACTCACTTAGTTTCCAAGTTCCTACTCTTACCAAAGCAACAAATGGTAATAATATTTTAGAATAACATAAACTTAGAAACATAGGGCCTCTGAGTGTAATCTAAAATCACGGACAGCTCTCTTCAATGCAAAGCAAAGAAAATGGCAGAGGACAGACCAATCATAATGACAGCTAGATTTTATTGAGTACTTACTATGGGCTAAGCCATGTTCTCAGTGCTTTACATAATTTAGTCCATTCAAATCTTATAAATAGTAAGCAGTATTATTTCCTCTGTTTCATGAAGAAGCTGAAGATTCAGGAGCTATTCCAGGCAACAGTGCTGTTAAGGGGTAGACAGTACTCAAATACTTACGTGCTTAAAATATTAAACATCAAACTACTCCACATAAGTGGAAGGTAGAAGCACTGCAGACCTGAGTTAGCTCTGTGAGATTATCTACGCAAACTCTGGTAGCCTTATCCCTCAGTGGCATCTGCTAGAAAGCAACCCCGAGGTGACCAGATTATCTATGAAAACTCTGGTAGCTTTGCTTCCCTGTGACTCAGTTTACTTGTCTGTGAAGTGAGAATGGTAATAATGGTGTAGTGAGAAGCCGATACAAGGAAATCTTCGTGAGAACTGTAAAGTACTATATAAACATCAGTTGTCGTTATACTCCTACAATCATGGCTCTTGTAGGATGGATCCAAACCTTCCCACAGGAAGTTGGGAAATGAAACGAAGTCATTGTGTTACTAATCAATCACCAATAGGCATAATCACAGAAAAAATTGTTTCTAATATCAGGAGACGGACAAGGTGGAGGGGCAAGCACATTATTTAAAAGTGCCGCTTTTGACTGTTTTCTTGGCATGCCTCGTGATCTGACCTCTACTACGTTGAATGTCAAACATACTAATGCCTGCTTTCATATTTTATACATTTCCAGCATACTTGATAAGTTTACATAGTCCCTTTTTTCCTAAGGTGCCACTTTCAATAAATGTGTTTAGAGAGGACAACTTTCTAGTCTTCCCAGAGCCCTTAACCCCATCGTTACTGATACTCCACCAAGAAATCAGATGCAAAGTGCTCCAAGAGGAAGGATCAGGTCCTCAAGTCAGACGTGTGAAGTTCACTCTGTGAGACATGGTAAACTGCTTCACTTGTCTGCATTTTAGTGAATCGGAGTTAATAAAACCTGCTCTGGCTCTCTCAATGGGCTTATGGGAAAAGCCAATTGGGAATGTATAGAATTATGAGAGAAAGAAAAAAAAGAGGAAGGGTAACACACTAAAAATTAGTGAGTAAGAAAAAAGGGAGAAAGAGATGAGAATTGAGTGCCAAAGCTAGTCAGTTTTACCCTTTGAAATCATGTATCTGTCCAAGATGCCTCCCCACTCCAGAATTTGACAAACTTGTGTAACAAACTATTATGTAACTAGGGTGCTATTTTCTCAATAATAATAACTATGATTTACTTGCACCAGACAATGTTGTAAGTATGTTATGCATAATAACCTCAACAGGTAAATTACTATTATACCCTCATTCTGTAAATGAGGAAACCAAAGCAAAGATATGTTCAAAACGTGTCTGGATGTTCCCAGTTAATAAGTGGCAGAGCTGAGAATCAAATCCAGGTGGTCTGTTTTGAGTCTGCTCTTATATTTGTGTTTAGTGCTTTTTGAAATAGTGTTCACCTAGAGTTTGGGCACAGTTTATCAAATAGTGCCAGTTCTTCCATCAACTCTTAACTAGCCTTGCAAATAGAATTAAAGCCATTGCCTCTGCTTTTTCCAGCGGTAGAGCACTAGGAAAGTAGATGCTGGATCATCAACCATTGCACTCATGAAATACTTTCCCATACCTATTTCTTTCCTAGCTTTCTTAACTCTAAACCCTGACATTTCCCCTTTGTGTATGTATGACCCTACCCTGAATTACTGAGTAATTCTGACTGGAGAGTCAGAAGAACTTGAGTAGCCTTAAACTGATCCCCCTCACCCTGCTGCCATTTATCCTACCCACCTCCCCCACTCACAAGTCCATCACTTTCTCAAGTCCATGGGCTTAGAATAAACTTTTGCTACCTGCTCCTTGCCTTGGCATGTAACAACTCAGACCTGGCCAATACATGTTTGCTTGAGATGGGGCACCCACCGGGCTTGCTGGTCTTAGCTTCTCTCTCTTGCCGTGAGTAAACAGCTACAGCTGTGGTGTGGCCAGGTCTGAACAGTAGAGGGACAAGTCTATAGCAGGGCCTAAGGAAAGAGCTAGAGACACGGATGCTCACAGGAGGCATGCAGATACCATAACTGAATGGAATAAGGTAGGCATAAGAGAAAAGCTACAAACCCTCAATTGTCTCTGCTATTTTCCCCTTAGAGAGTTAAGGATTTCTGAACTCCATTGGAAGAAAAAAAAGGTGGGGTAAACATAATTGCAGAAATTCTTACTTTGTCTCAGTGTCTGAGAATTGTAGGGGTCACAGTTTCCAGACTAACATTTTCCAGTTTTTAAAGATAAGCCAGAAAACCAGATTTTTGTCAGGCATTTCCTGAGTTTCAGTATCAGAAGCTTACTTAGAATTTTTAAAGTAACGTGCCGTGGGCCAGCTCTGCTTTAGTACCTTTGTTTTCTCCTTCAGTTTTACTGATTGTACAAATTTTTTGCCTGTCATAACTGAAATCAAGATTGGTCCCTCTTCTAACCATAATTAAAGACAATTGTTGAAGGTCTGCTTTCCTCCACTTGTTCAAAACAGCTTCAAGATTATATTATTTTAAACAACAAACAGATTAATCCCTGTGTTCACTGGAGGGAGGTGAGAAACCAAGGGGAAGTTAGGGTCAGTCCATTATTATTAATCCCTCAGTAGCACCTGCTAGAAAGCAACCCCAAGGTGACCAGTCTCTTACAGTTGGTTCGGGGGTGTGAAGCCTCCACTTTCAACTGTGTCTGATGTCTCTGGGGAAAACACCCTCAGTCTCTTTGCTGGGTGACAAAGGGATGGTTTTCAGCAATAAAGAGTGATGAGGGAAGCTGGAGAATATTGCTTGTAAAACAGACTCTAAAGCAACCTTTTTTTTATTTTCCAACCTATTTTCATCCTAATGTCAAGCTATTTGGTGCCTGCAAATTCCTAAGTCATGGGGAATTCTGAAGCATAGAAAGGGTTAGTTCTTGGTTTTCCTTACTGCTGGATTGACATTTTATTTTCTTGGGTCTGCTACATTATTTGCTTTTTTGCTTTCATAATTTTTTGTGATTGCTTCCACTCCTGTTCTCTCCATTTCATGAGTTTATGTGCTTAACAAAATCCCTTCTCTATAGCTTTTGAGGGGTTTTAGTGTGA
The DNA here is from genome assembly GCF_001698545.2 of Rhinopithecus bieti. Classification (NCBI taxonomy): domain Eukaryota; kingdom Metazoa; phylum Chordata; class Mammalia; order Primates; family Cercopithecidae; genus Rhinopithecus; species Rhinopithecus bieti. The sequence continues at coordinate 1,474,395 of NW_016820218.1, read as the reverse complement.
AGTAAAATAAGGCACATATATTTAATCAACCAAATTTACCTGGAAGTATAGTAGCCAAACAAGTAGACACACTATAAGTGTCCCCCCTTACTTGATAAGTTAAAGTATGCTTAACACATTTAATGGAAAACTATGCAACCATTATAAATTAGGCCAGTGAACAGTTATTGACATGGAAGTATATCAGTATATTAAGTGGAAAGTGACAGGTTAATAGCATTAATACTAGTAGCAAACTAAGCGATTTCTCTGTCCTCGCCCTTCTGCTAAGTGTCTCAAACAGATTATTTCACTTAATCTCACAGAAAAATCTCCTGAGATGTGGAATGAGAAGTCATGAATATCACAAACATAAATGTCTATGAAAGTAAAATTATTTTCATTTTCTCCAAAAATATAAATTTGGAGAATATTACTACATTATGGCTGTCTGCATCATGAGTTTGTCAATCATTTTTGCACCAAAATATTATTTTTCAAATAGTAACTTTATAGTGGAGAAATCTGGTTGATGTGATACCACCTTAACCAAGTGATCAGAGATAACATCACTAGTAATTAGACATATGGACACCATGTACCTCCTGACACAAGCCAATGAAAATGACATAACATCACTTATTCCTACAAACGTTTGATCCCAGCCTAATCATTAGAAAACACCAGGCAAACCAAAATTAAGGACCATAATATAAAATAACTGAACAGTACTCTTCAAAAGTTTTAAGGTTGTGAGAGACAAAGATAAAATATCCCAGTTTGGAGGAGACATAATAACCAAATGCAATAGGGAGTCTTATTTGAACACTGGACCTCAAAAAAAGATGTATTAATAGAACAATTGGAAAAATATAAAGGTCTATAAATGAGCTAAGGATATTGTATCAATGTTAATGTTTTGGTTTAACTAATAGTACTATGGTTGCACAAGATGTAAACCCCTGGGAAAGGCGCATGGATGGTATACACAAGCTTTGTGTGCTGTTTTTCCTTAATTTTCTGTAAATACAAAGTTATTTCAAAATAAAAAGTTGGAAATATAAATTATCTTTTTTTTAGTTAGCCAACTATACTGTATTCCATTCTGGGTGCCCCATTTAAAAAAATTCTGTTATAAGATCCTATCTGGACAAGAGCAAGCAGAACCCAAAGTCTTAAAAAGGGTGGGGATGTTTAACCTAGAGCAGAAAAACGTTAGGCAAGATATAACAATCTGCCTTCAAAGTATGAATCGCTATCATGTATAAAAGAGATTGAGACTTGTCAGTGTGGTACTAGAGGGCAAAATGAGCATGTTTGACTGGAGGTAGTAATGAGGAAAGGTTTTATAGTATCATTATAAGGAAGGACTTTGTAACCATTTGCGCAAATCCAAACCAAAGAATGGGTTGCTTTGGGAGACCAGGAATTGCCTAACAACTTGATAAAAAATATCACAGGCCGGGCGCGGTGGCTCAAGCCTGTAATCCCAGCACTTTGGGAGGCCGAGACGGGCGGATCACGAGGTCCGGAGATAGAGACCATCCTGGCTAACTCGGTGAAACCCCGTCTCTACTAAAAAAAAATACATAGCCGGGCGAGGTGGTGGGCGCCTGTAGTCCCAGCTACTTGGGAGGCTGAGGCAGGAAAATGGCAGAAACCCGGGAGACGGAGCTTGCAGTGAGCTGAGATCTGGCCACTGCACTCCAGCCTGGGCGACAGAGCGAGACTCCGTCTCAAAAAAAAAAATATCACAGAGGAGTGTCATGCATACCAGGCGTATTAACTAGATCAGTGCTTCTCAAACTTTAATTGAGTATGAATCACTATGGACTCATTAGCAATGCAGATTCTGATTCAGTAGTTCTGGGGTGGGGGCTGAGGGTCAGCATTTCCAACAAGCTTCCAAGTGATGCCTATAATGCTGGTATGTGGACAAGACTTTGAGAAGCAAGGAGCTGTATAATATTCAAGGTCACTTTTCAACACTAAAGTCTATGATTCTCATAGAAAGACATACGTCAGGAGCAGAGAAAGGAGTTATGTGCTGACATTTTAATATGAAAACGACAATGTTTGAGAGCATAAAGGAGGCAAGAGCATTGCCTGCAAGCAGAAGCAGGGATGCTCTGAAACTCAGTAAATGCATATTTTAAAAGAACCTGTTAAAGAAAGAACCTAAATACTTGTATATGGCCACACTTAATTATCCATTTTCATTAGAAAAGATCAATTATTTCTAGCAAGTGGAATTTATGGCACTCACTGCTTCAATTTTAATAATTCAATTCAATATTAAATTCAAGATTTTGTGTTTATCTAGTTCATTGAGCAAAAGTCCTTCATAATTATTCATTTACCTCAAAGCCTTGGCAGTGTATAGACTTTGCTTTGTTACTCTTTTACTTCCATTTCTATAGGTCATAGCATCCCAACCAGTACAGTTAAAGATGTCCTTCAAGATATTTGGTCTTCTTATCACTTGGGAAGGCCAGGTGAGTAGCTTGTTGCCTAACTCTTGGAATTCAACCAAGCCATGTCCACCACCTTGATGCTATATTTACTTCAGCAACCTGCTGCAAGCATGTCTATTTCCATCATGTGAAAAGTGTCTGTGGATCTGGTGGAGGAGTTCATATTCTAAGTACTTACTTAGCATGGCACGCCCGCCAAAATTTGGTCATGGGAGGAGATATCATGAGAAAGTAATTCAGGGACTTCTGGCAGGTATATCTTTAAGTGACAACCCCAATATCAGTTTTTTTGTGTATACTAGATACTTTTCTCAATTTGTGGTAAAGTTGGTAGATGGTAACTTCTCTAAAAAGTGTGTGTATTTTCCAACTTATAATTTCAATATTATTTTGTCATACTTGACCTGTAAAATTTAGGTGGATTCGGAATCTATATGCATTCTCATATAAAGCTCCAATGATAAATTTGTCAAGAAAATAAAAAGAAAGACTGTTACATTATTTAAAATAGAATCTTACAAAAAAGTTTCATTGACAGCAGCTATTAAGAATATAAAAAGATCATTTGTAATTAAAATGTTTTAATTAGAAATGATATAGGCCTGGCGCGGTGGCTCAAGCCTGTAATCCCAGCACTTTGGGAGGCCGAGACAGGCGGATCACGAGGTCAGGAGATCGAGACCATCCTGGCTAATACGGTGAAACCCTGTCTCTACTTAAAATACAAAAAACTAGCCGGGCGATGAGGCGGGCGCCTGTAGTCCCAGCTACTTGGGAGGCTGAGGCAGGAGAATGGCGTAAACCTGGGAGGCGGAGCTTGCAGTGAGCTGAGATCCGGCCACTGCACTCCAGCCTGGGTGGCAGAGCAAGACTCCGTCTCAAAAAAAAAAAAAATGATATATAGCCTTTTGAGCATAAAACTTCAAATAAAAACATATTGGTGAAAGCATATTCAGATTTCTCAATTTAATGTTATTAATATGCAATTAATGTATTGCCCAAAATGTTATATTTTATTTTGTTATATAATTATAGCATATAAAGAAAATGTTATGAATTTCTTCACCCAGCTCCATACAGATGTCTTCAAATTTCCTTCAGTTTACCTCAGTGTGCCACAGAAATGTTGTTATTTTCTATGTTGGAAAACACTGCTATAGGTAGGTTTGCCCATATAATGTGTTCTGCTACCAAAAATCTTCTAGTTTAATTACAAACTAATTCGTTACACCTTTGAGTTAGTGTGCATTTACTGTTACCCACAGCAAACAGGTAAGTCTACATGATAACTGGAAAATATTAAACCTATGTTATTTCCTTATCCATTCTTTAACATCTCTTGAAAATCTAGGAATATTATTCTGTTATTCTGTGGGTCTAGAAATGTTCTTTTTCTTGGCCCAAAAGGTTACACTGTGTCCACTTCATGATAAATATTGAGTAAATTGTTTAGTAAGCTCAGGGGTATATATTTTATTTCATAATAACAAAATGTTTTAAACATTTGTTTCCTAAGACTAAAGAGATATGGTGATCTATAGATCTCTTTTGAGCATATTCTTACTTCCTGCTCATAGTAGCTTCTTTTACTCTCCAAGAAACCTTAATGAATGCTTAGCTGTATCACTGGGCATTTGTGAGCATCATGAAAGGCATGGCACTCACTTGATAACTTATAATGGAAACACATCCTCTTTAGTTTGTGGAATATCTGGTTTTCTATATGAATTAATCACATGAATCAAATGCTATTAAGACAAACTTAAGGGTGATAATTGGCTCTTCCAATTTATAATATGAAATATAACAGTGATGGGCCTGGAGGTCACTACCATGGTCTACAAATCAGGATAGGACTAGTCCTTGATAAAGAAAAGTTAAAATGGATTCTAAATCTACTTGCACCTCTAGTCTTGGCAGAAATTTATTTCTTCTGCATGCCAGAAGTTCTGGCAAAGAGGTTCATAGGATAAAAATCAGACAATAGCAGATTAAGTTACTGATATACATATTGTGTTGATGAGGATATTATCTTCTTTTTGTGAGAGTTTACTTTGCCCTATCAGGTATATAAACCAAATGTTTATTCCAGGCTTATATGGTGCTCCATTTAAGACAAATGTCTCAGTAATGAGAGAAACACTGACCCTATTGCCAACACTCTGCCAAACTGATTTACTTGAACAATAATAAGAAAGGGACAAAAATATGTTCCTCCTCTTACACATCTACTGTTATAAAACATTTGCCCTGGGCTTCTCTTGCCTTGCTAGTGCACAGTTAGCATCTGTCTGCTGTGAGAAAGAAACACCCTTGAGAGCTAGAGGCCACAACTCAGGCTGAGGTGTGAAGGGAAAAGAAGACAGCTTACCCAGCCATCAACATTCCACGTGTAGATTTACAGAACAGACAACAAAGCTATCAATCGGAGCCCATTCCATTTCATCTCATGTGAGTTACATTATTGTAAAACACTTAACCACATCACATGGCTTACTAACATTGGCATTTGTTTTTGTAAAGATGCTTTATGTTTAAAGAAATTATCTAGTGCATATTTCTGCAAACGTGGAGGCAAATGAAAAATTAGCACTACGGAGCCCCATCCTCCACCAAGTCTTGTCTCATTTGCTTTTTGTAAGGAACATCTCCTGCATCCTTTCCCCACTTGTTCATACGCTTTCTTTCCAACCTTCCCCCCTTTCTTCGATTTCTACAGCATAGATCGCGCCCTCAGGCGGTTGAGCTTAAAAAAAAAATCTTCCCAGGGGCAGCAGGCTCCCTCAATTTCACCTCCCGGCGATTTTACTTTTGGCCTGAGTCCAACACGTTCCCAAGAGCTGGACACAAGTTGTTACGATCATGAACCTAACCACACTCCCCTCTGCGGCCAATTTCCTATTTTGCTGTTCAAAAAAGGGAAAGGCACATATCAAAAGGAAAACAGCTTGGTGCTGGCCAGCTACAGAAGAGTGGACGTCTTTGGTGCTCAGAAGAGAGAGCAGCTCCTGCTGCAGTCCTGCGCGTGTCGCTGTCCAGACCTCGGTGCTGAATACCTCCCGCCAGGTTCTATCCCTCAGGGTTCGAACAGGCTCCACCACGGGAGAGTGAACTCACTTCCCTAGGGTGAGGGGTGGAGAATTCATTTAGATGTTTGCTTGCTCTCCTCCCACAGGAAACCATTTTTCCACAAAGAGGCATTGTGCATTCTATGGGAAAGTAATGGCACAGCTCCAGTTCAGCACCAAAGTGAAGAGCTCTACTGACGCAAAATGGAAAGTGAAGGTAAATAAAAACTGCTCTTTCCCTCCCTGAATCAACACAACAGCTTTTGGGACCTTAGATCCCCTTGTTGACAAATTCTTAAAAATATTTTTTTAAAAATCACATGATTAATCATTTTACTGATAAACACCGTAAAAGGTGGTAGTGGCGCTGGCTTTGCAATATCGAAGTATAACTATTGATATTGTTTTACTGAGGTTGAGAAACAAAGGGGAGGAGGAAGTAAACCTGTAAACTAAAGTGTTCGAATGGTTAAAAAATCATTTTTAAAAGTATTGATTTAACATTGTCTCGGAGACATGCTCATTTTCTTAGACAATTTAGAACAGAATTTGGGCAGTAGTAGCTTCCCTTCTTCTCCTTACCCTCCTAGCCTCTCTCTGATTTGAAAGACCTAAGAGTCTTGTTCTTCATAGCAGGTGCTGATACCCAAAGGGCCATTATAAGAATCCTATCGCCTCCCCCATCCCTGCCACACACATGAGTTAATAAATACAGAGAAAATGGATGGAAGGGTGGGAAAGCACTCCCAGCCTTTTATTCTTAGTAGTTATATTCAAATGGGGCACTTCTCTTTGAAAAGTGAAGATGTTTCTCACGGTACAGAATTTATGGGCTGACAAGGAGCAGACTTAACTGATCCCAGCAAACAGTTCCTTTCTTTTCCTAATCCCTGGCTGCTTATTTTAGCCGCTTCTCCGCCCCGCCGGGAATACCATTCAGATCTTAGTCCAGGTAGATCTGACGTCAAGAGATGGCTTTCGTCGATTTGACGTGTAAACACTCATTTCCATTCTGGCTGGGAAGGGCTGGGGCTCCACTCAGCCTGGAGACCGAAGCGCTTCACTGAGCGCTCGCCGCCGCCCAGCCTCTCCTCGCGCTCCTCCTAGCTCTTCGCAGAGCAACCAGGAGCCAGGAGTGGTCCAGAGCCCGAGGGTGGGAAGGGGGAGTCTCTCTGGCTTTTCTCCTATCTTGCTTCTTTTTCCTCTTCCCTTCCCACTCGTGTTCAAGCGAGTGTGTGAGCCATGGAGCGAAGAGCCTGGACTCTGCAGTGCACTGCTTTCGCCCTCTTTTGCGCTTGGTGTGCACTGAACAGTGCAAAAGCGAAAAGGCAATTTGTTAATGAATGGGCAGCGGAGATCCCCGGGGGCCCGGAAGCAGCCTCGGCCATCGCCGAGGAGCTGGGTTATGACCTTTTGGGTCAGGTAAGAGTTTCCACTTTCAAGAAACTTTCTGGGGCCCCAGGGGACTGGCGGGACTGGAGCGTGGTCTTCCAAGTGGGAGCCCCAGGTTGCACTCTCCGGAGCCCAGTGTAGCAAAGAACAAGGAGCTGCTCCCGCTCTAGCCCCTGGCGCGTTTGGAGAGAGAGAAAGCTTGCATTATTTACTGTTTGGGCTGGGCGCAGTCAAGCAGAAGGAAGCCACTGCAGCTGGGTAGGGCTTATGCTTACTGTTGGCCGCTCTGGAATTGAAATCCATTCCCGCGCGGTTTGGAAGGAAAATCCCTCCACGCTTGTTCAGAGAACTTGAGATGCACTCAAGCTCTTACCAACGAAGCGCCCCCGGGAGAATCAGTGCGCTCCATTCCCCGGGACTGAGGCGGTCTGCGTCAGGAGCCGGCTGTTGCCTTCTTTTCAATATGGCAGCATCAGATCCAAGTCCTGATGCAAGGGGCTAAGCAGGCTTGGGGCTGTCCGCCCTGGCAGCCTTTAAGGGTACGCCCAGGGCATTGGAAGAGTGCCAGGTGCTGGGACTGGCGACCAGGAGGTTGGGAGGCCGCGGAGTAGCCTGGGAAGCTGGGGGAGAAATGGTGGGTGAGAGACACGGGACCATCTATCTCCGTACCCCTCTGGGGAGGTCCGGATTTTCACTGGGAACTTACAAAGTCCAAGCTTCGTAACTTTGCCCGGCCAGTCCCACTGCAAGGTCGAGATGCCGAACTGACTGTGGGAAAGGGATCTATTTCTTTCTTGTTCTTCAGCTAAGTACGTAATCGTTTTCCCAGGAATTTCAGCTTATTGTTGCCTGTCCAAGTGAAGGCTTGGTCAATAGGTAGCTGGTTGGAGGTGAGTGAGCGTCAAGACATTAAGTGGGAGACTGCTAATAGCTGAGCGATTCCGAGGGGACCCTAGGGAGTGTGACTACTAAGCTAGAGCTTTCCTTTCCTTGGCTCAGAATCAAGCCCTAGCCCCCTGCTTGGGAAGTTGGTCTGCATTGAAGCGTGGGAGGAGGGAGTTGTAAAACATTTTGGCGCGTTTTTTCTGGAGGTGGTGGTTGAGACGCCGCTGGAGTCACGGATGAGTAATCGGCGGGGGCGTTGGCGGTTCTGTAGACCCAACCCGCTGGGGAATTCTCCTGCTCTTGCTGGAGGCTTCATTCTCAACTTTATAAACCAAATTGTCTTTGAAATGCCCGGCAGGAAAATCTATGCAGATTGGCTTCCTGGTGTCCCAGCAGCAGATGAGTCTTTTGATTTTGGCCAGCCCTTGCCCTCGTGCCAGGCTCCGTGTTAGGGGCTGAGGAATAAGAGGAGGGAAAAAACGCTCTCAAGTAATCAAGAATCTAGAGGAAACTAGCTTAGAGATTAATGATTGCAACTGATCGTAATTTGTGTAATAATAAAAGTTGTTCTTGAAGTCTCAATGTTCATTGGTTGAAGGAATGAAAGTAGTAGGGAATTTGAGAGGGGTGAATGAAAACTGCCTAAAGGAGGAAACATTTGCACGGGGAAGAGGAGTCAGAGATTGCCAGGAGAACATAATGAGATTGGAGAAGACAGTCTAGGCATGGAAAACAGCTTGTGGGAAAACAGTGAGACATAATACAGTTTAGTAGTAAGTCTGGGAATTGCACACAATTATTAGGAATTTTTGAGACCCAAAGAGAGCATGAGTAGCAGATGACATTGTGCTGGTGGATACTGTGGGCATCATAAAAATCATGTATGTCCTATAGGGGTAGGCACTGGGGATTTAATTGTGTATTCCTTGAGCAGCTACTGAGAGGCTAAATACCACTGGTAACTGTGTAGGAGGAGACCGGGGGAGACAGCAAAAACTAAATCTCTCTTCTTTTTCCCACCTGTTAGCTCTAGGCATGTATCTAAACCTAGACCATTCAATGTGAAAATTGCTTTTCAAAACAAATAAACATAAATCTTAATACTAAAAAACAATACATCATCATTCTTGGGAGGATCTTTGGGTAAGGGATAGCATAGTCACAAAAGCATTAACAAATCGTGGGGGAAAACCATCTATATTTATATATTATTTACAATGCTATCTTTCCTCTATCCATTTTTAGTTAAAATGGCATTACTAACAAAAGTTTTAAAACAAACAACAAAAATTATTTTATTAGAATAATAATTATTTGTAGAAGACTGATAGCACGTTCCTGGTTCTGCTTATTTCTCTTTTTGTTTAATATTACTAAAATTACACAAATTTAGCATTACTATATTGGGTACCTTATTGCCTCTGGATAAAGCTTGGATTAAGGTAGGGACAAGAAGAAAAACTAGTTGACAGCAGGGAAAACAGAGCTAAGCACTGGTGATCTTTTTCTATGGCTGGTGATTTCTTTCCCCAATTCCATCCACAGCTTATAGGAAGATTCACTGAGATTCAGGCTTGGAGCAGGGCCTAAGCTTCTCTATTTTAAAATTCTCTAGGTGATGAGAATCACCGATTTAAAGAACATGTTTCTTCTGTAATATACTGTTGTCAATTGTTTGTTTCTTAATTTTAAAAATGTAGGGTTATCTAGAGGATTTGGTAGCTTCAAATTTAGTGCTAAGTAAAGGGAGACTAGCTCAAAAGGATAATGAATAAGTTCTAAATGAACCAAAGGTGTCAATAGCTACCCAGAGAAGTATACACACTCTTAAGTGGAACACCTGCCCTAAATGTAGCATGTTCTTTTCTGAAAGCCTTGAATTAGTGGGAAATCAAATGATTACTAATAGTGGCTAATAACAATTCATCACTCTGAATTCAATGGCTATATTTTATAAAAACGATAATTTATTTTAGTGGAAAGTGGCACTGACCATAGATAGTATCCCAGGTGTTTGCCTGCTTACCACAAATAATTGTTCTTTGAGCAGATATATTTGATCAAATGAACATTTTAATATGATATTGTCACACACAAAAAAACATGTATTTCCTCCAATGTGTATAAAATAGAAGCATCACTAGTCTCCTACCGTGAGCTAGTGAGTATACTGTGAGCTCAAGCAGTAGTATTCCGAGGGTCATCTTAAGACCTCTACCAGTGCCTTCTTCATGAAGAATGTGGATGAAGCTGGAGGCCATTATTGTTGGCAAACTAACACAGGAACAGAAAACAAAATACTGCATGTTCTCACTCAAAAGTGAGAGCTAAATGATGAGAACACGTAAATACATAGAGGGGAACAGCATATACTGGGGCCTTTTGGAGGGTGGAGGGTGGGAGAAGGGAAGGGATCAGGAAAAATAACTAACGGGTATTAGGCTTAATACCTGGGTGATGAAATAATCTGTACAAAACAAAAACAAAAACAATAAACCATGACATAAGTTTGCCTATGTAACAAACTTGTACTTGTACCCCAGAACTTAAAATTAAAGTTAAAAAAAGAAAAGAAAAATACTAACTTCAGATACAAGGAATAGGCTTAATAAAAGTTGCCTACCTCTAAGTTAGCTGAGTTTTAAACTAGTCCATATATACTTGTTTGGGAAAGTGGATATTTATTTTATTTCTTTCCTTTTATAGATTGGTTCACTTGAAAATCACTACTTATTCAAACATAAAAGCCACCCCAGAAGGTCTCGAAGGAGTGCCTTTCACATCACTAAGAGATTATCTGATGATGATCGTGTAAGTGTTGTACATTTGTCTTCAAACCAATACTCTAACTTACCTGCTTTCTTTATGATTTCTAATAAGAACAGAAGCATTTTGCAAATGTGGTTCTTTTTTATTGTGATCAAGATTGTTTATCAGTAATGTTTCTAATTTCTTTCCATAAAATTATAATTGCACATAATAATAACAAGATTGGGTTGAATGGGTTGAGCTAAAGTTAATTTTACACATATACATGCACTTTAATTATATAATTACATATATATCTAAAGTTAATTTTATATGTACACTCACAAATTCAGTCTAAGAGCGTGAAAGTGAATGTTTAAAATGAGGGGGCAACACTAATAAAAATGTTTGACAATACAATCAATTAACAACCTCTTATTAGGTGCCTATTATGTATCAAACATTTTAATACCAATGTGAGCTCAAAAAAATACATGAGCCTTACTTTCAATAACATTTCAGCATAACTGAAAAAAAAAGTCTATTATTTCTATTTGGTTTTGCTGTATAAGGGGCTAGTGTTTATGAGAGAACTGTAAATCCATGTCTTCATGAGACAAATGTTTCCATAAATATTCTATTGTTGGATCCAAACCATTTGATCTCTTTTCATCCTAGTTTGTATCTTGGTTCAATGATTAGGTAACAGCAGAAAATGTACAGAATAAACACAGGTAAATAAGGTAGAGGCAATTTGAATATATAGCTAATGTACTTACTGATTTTGAATTCTATTTTCAAGGTGAACAAACATATCAGAAAATGTTGACTATGTTGGGAGTATTGTAATTTTCATACAGTGTTGCCTTTTCTCAAGGATATACCATACTGGAAGAAATTTATCCTGATTCCAATTTACACTGATATCTTGATATCTGTGTACATGATTTCTGTTACCTAGGACACCCTGGAGAATTATGGTGAGAGATCCTCTTGGTGAGAGAATTAAAAACATCCTTTCAACTTTCCGGCCGGGCGCCATGGCTCACGCCTGTAATCCCAGCACTTTGGGAGGCCGAGGCGGGGGGATCACGAGGTCAGGAGATCGAGACCACAGTGAAACCCTGTCTCTACTAAAAATACAAAAAATTAGCGGGGCGCAGCGGTGGGCGCCTGTAGTCCCAGCTACTCCGGAGGCTGAGGCAGGAGAACGGTGTGACCCGGGAGGCTGAGCTTGCAGTGAGTGGCGCCACTGCACTCCAGCCTGGGCGACAGAGAGATACTCTGTCGCAAAAAAAAAAAAAAAAAAAAAAAATGCTTTCAATTTCCCAGGGGGGAAAAATATGTATATATATGCGTGTATATATATATACATATATATGTGTGTATGTGTGTATATATGTATGTATATATACATATATGTATATCTATGTATATATGTATGTATATATGAGACAGAAATAAATATATATATTTGACATATATGTGACAGAAATATATATATACACACACATATGACAGAAAGGTGATAGAACTGTTGAAAGTAGACAGAATTCATGAGGCCTGTAAGATAATTTGCTGTTTTATTCATTCTGAAATGGATAGCATTTTAAAAAGGAGAAGAAAAAGACAAATTATGGGTGGGGAATGGGAATGACCTGGGTCACCAGTGTTGGAATGTAAAAGAAACAGCCACATCCTGACAAACAATGCTGTGTTAGGACCACAGACAGTGACCCTATAGCTCATCTACACCCATTGCTAGCTCTTGTCAAGTTATTGCTTGATGTGGAAGACCAAATCAGAGGCCCTAGACCTTATTACAGAAGTTTCTTGTCCACTGAGGTCTTCCCTTACTCACTTCAAGGCAGATGGCTCATTGCGTGTGGGCTCTGAAAAGCAGAACAACTTCCAGCACTCTAGCTAGGCTTAGTCCCCCAGCTAAGAGGAGAGAGATTTCCTTCTTTGCCTAAATGCATGCCCAAACTGCATGCCCATTAATGCACATAGAAGTCAAACTGACCTGTCTTCTCATTTTCATAGGAGAAAATTGGACAGAATAGAGCATACCTAACTGTTATTCTTACTCAAAGTATCTCACGAAAATGAAGATGGCCCATTCTGCTCTTTATACATCCCCTTGATAGCTGATTTTTTCAGGGAATCTTAAGACATTTATGGAAAAAAGCTAAGAATTTAGTCTCCAGCACAGGTACAACTTTGTAAAAAGTTAGCCCAAGAATAATTTTATTTTAGGAAGCAGTCTAGGACCATAGAAACTTGCATTGGAAGGTTGAAGTAGATGATCTTTAATGCTCTTTCCAGATCAAAAGTATTATTTATAATTAAGTACATGATACCTATTATGCATAATAGAAAGACACTACTAATTTTCCTCTATTCCATTCAGCCTGCTATTCTAGAGATTAATATGTGATTCTGAGTTAATGACATTAATAATAACACGGTTTTCTACAATTGGATGTTTATCTGATCAGATGGCAGAGTGCCTCCTCTTGTATCCCATTTCTAAAAAATTGCTCTTGGTTTTCATTTTATTGCTCTTTTTTGATGGAAGATAATATTCTTTCAAATCAGCTCTGTGAAATATAGCAATAGTCTATCTTTACAAGTCTATTAATAAAATCTCCAAGTGTAAGTGACCCTCTACCTCAAAGATTAGTACTTATGCCCTAGCAGTCAGCTTCCAGAGATCAACTCAGATGATGGGCAGCATTCCAAGCATTGAGGTATTTTAAGCCAAAACAATTAAGCTTGAAAATACAAGCACTTTAAAAATAAATCATAGTGACTAATTTCTAGCTTTCAAGTTCTTCCCATTATTTTAATAGGTTTGCAGTACATTTTAATTGAAAATTCAGGGCAGTCTTAGTGGATGGTTTTATCCTTCAGTTGCAAATTATTTTTCAGTTTTTATTTTTGGAGCTGATTCATGAGTACTCTCACGTTAACAATATTCCACCACACACTGAATTGTCATCATGCATTGAGCAGAAAAGATGTGTTTGGGGTATGAAATAGTCATGTTGCCAAGAAAAATAAGAGTATAGAATTATCTTATAATGAATATAACTACAAGGCAGTCCCTCACTCTCTTAGGGCTTCAAGTATAATAGGATTATGCTGTAAATATGGGCCAGGTAATTTTCATATTGTCAGATCTCTTTGCATAATACATGAGACTGAATTAATGGTAAGTGTGCGTGGTCAGTAGTGCTATTCATCACCCAGGATATGTTTCTCATATTAAGTACTTTTAAGCAGAGGTCGAAGCACAGGGGAGGGATAGTTTCACATTTGCATGGATAAAATGCCATTCTTACTTTACAAAATATTTGCAATTTCTACCTTTTGTAGGTAAGGAAAGAGGAATTAATCTATAAGAGCATTATAACAGCAGTCTCTTGGCTTGTTGACTTAATCCATAAAAGCAGACAAATTTTCAGCCACGGAGCCCTGAAACCTCAATATAAAAATGAGTATTATGGTCCATTTGCTGATGAAAGCAGACTGAACTTTTGCTTCCACTGAAACCACAATGTAAATAATTTGAGGGAATTATCATTTCACTGACTGCTTCTCCTCCCCCTAAAGGTGCACTTTACTGTAACAGAGGAAACGTTCATCTCCCCAGTGGGCAATCCCTTCTTCTCACTGAGGTGCCAGTTTGATCTGTAGTCAAATGAAAATATTGCAGAGCTGCCTGAACTCTGCTAGGAAGGGTACTGGAGATAGTTAGAGGAAAGATACAGAGATAGATATTTGACTTTTGATTTTCTTGCTATAAAAATCCTTGTAGGTGATATGGGCTGAACAACAGTATGAAAAAGAAAGAGCTAAACGTTCAGCTGTAAAGGACTCAGCACAAAATCTCTTCAATGATCCCATGTGGAATCAGCAATGGTACTTGGTAAGTACCCACAGAAGGACTATGTGGGTGAGACCTGGGACCTGGCTTCTTTATATTGTTACATTTGCAACAAGGATTTTTTTTTTTTTTTAAATGATGGAGGATTTCATAGGAAGCTATCTTGTCTGGAGATTAGGGCTGATGGGACCTTCTTGATCTGTCTCTTCTGTTTTACTGAGTAAGGATGTCGGAAACAGATATCTTTAGCTGCTGTGAAAAAATAGGTTGTATTTTTTGTCTTCTTGAGTTTATTTGGGGTAAGTGCAGAAAAATCACGTCTTGCAGGTTAGGGGTTCCAAAAACAGTACTTATGGCAAAAATCTCATTTGGTTAAAGTTATTCTTTAGAACCCTTTAAAGCACTCACAGAGTATAGTGAACATAATTTGGCATATACAACCCTGAATGACAATTCTTATATGACACAGATGAGAATCTCTGAAAGAGGCTAAAAGAAGGAACACAAGAAAAGTCTATTGCAAATGTCTGAACTTGCAAACCATTCTACCTTTAAGATAGTTACCAAATCCTTGAGTGGAGAAATTGTTAAGTGTTGCTGTCTATCTGCAGGGTGTCCTCTCTTCTGTTTAATGTTATGTCTGTATGGTAATAATATAGGCTAATAGAAGGATTTGTTGTGAGAATGTTATAAAAGATTATTTCTCTTGAAAAACACAAGCTAAGACTTAGATACTCTTGTTGCATAATGGATGGAAAAGGGGATCAGTTTCTTTTGACACTATCTTCTCTCTCTTTCTTTTCTTTTCTTCCTTCCTTCCTTCCTTCCTTCCTTCCTTCCTTCCTTCCTTCCTTCCTTCCTTCTTTCCTTCCCTTTTCTTTTTCTTTTTTTTTTTTTAGCAGAGTTTTGCTCTTGTTGCCCAGGCTGGAGTGCAATGGCATGATTTCAGTTCACTGCAACCTCTGCCTCCCGGCTTCAAGCGATTCTCCTACTTCAGCCTCTGGAGTAGCTTGGATTACAGATGCCTGCCACCATGCCCAGCTAATTTTTGTATTTTTAATAGAGACAGGGTTTTGTCACATTGGTCAGGCTGGTCTCGAACTCCTGACCTCGGGTGATCCACTCGCCTCGGCCTCCCAAAGTGCTGGTATTACAGGCATGAGCCACCGCACCCGGCCTCTTGCCACTGTCTTAAGTATTTGCTCATTGCAGCAGAAGAGACTTATCAGTTAACACTTGTTGTGCATTTCCTGTGTGATGAACACGATTCTAAAATGTTTGATATGAATTAATTCATTTTGTTCTCATGATTATCTGTGTTGTAGAAATAGTACTTATGCTCACGTAACAGATGGAAAAACAGAGATATTGGAAAGTAGAATAATTTGCCAAAATCCATGGCTGCTAGTGGTGGGACCATAATTCATGACTCCAGAGTCTATACTCTTAACAACCACAGTCTAAAATTGCTCCTACAATTGACATAAAGGCCTTCTTCTCTGACTTTGGCCAACAGTCTGTTGGCCAAACAATTCCAGCCTCCTGTGATTCAGCTTCATACCAGCCTGGTAAATACTTGTCACCCCACTCCCCCAACCTCTTTATGGGGAGGAGGGCACAACAGCAAGAGGGCAGTTCCTTCACTGACACTTTTGATTGTGGTTATTTATAGATTTCTTATTGACCCTTTCACCAGGTACCTGGCATTCTTTTACTGTCTCTCTCTCACAGGCTTAGAAATGTGCTTGTATCTGTGTTCTCTTGCTACCCAACTTATCTCCTGTACAGTCCTACACACTGACTATCAGAAAATGTATTTGAAAAGGAAAACCCTGAATCTCCTCTCACAGATACTTACCCCCTAAATCACTCATACTTAAAAATAGGCAATTACATTGCAATTCCTGAGGCAATCAAGTCTCCTGAGCATTCCAGGTTCTGTTTTTTCTTTTAGATGAAAAATTCTAAAACATTCATGAACGACTATGCACCAGGCAATATAATGAGAGCTCAATATGGCAATGGAGAATCAGGATGTGGGGGGAGATGAAAACATTGACTATCAAATAGAGTTTCCATAGATGAAAGGGTTGAGCATGTTATTATAAATGAAAGACATTTAGGGATAAAATTCTTCAAAGCCATGTAGTTCAAAGAGAAGGAGCACAGGTGATTCATCTTTTCAAGTGATGTCCATTGGGGACAATTGGGAGAAGAGCAGCACTCTGGGGGTTCATTTGGCCCTACTCTCAACTTTGTTTTTTCATTTCATTGAATTGGCTTCTTCTAAACAGTAGAGTGACCCAAGGAAAAAGAAAGATGAGTCTCCAGGTTGGAACTTAAGTGCCCATTTTGTAGCAAGCCAATTATGATTTTACAAATGCTTCTTTGTTTTTCTTTACCAGCAAGATACCAGGATGACGGCAGCCCTGCCCAAGCTGGACCTTCATGTGATACCTGTTTGGCAAAAAGGCATTACAGGCAAAGGAGTTGTTATCACCGTACTGGATGATGGTTTGGAGTGGAATCACACGGACATTTATGCCAACTATGTAAGTGTGTGCCTTCTCATGACTGACTTAGGGAGCTGTCTGTGCAGATGCACAGTTAGGGCTTTCCTTATTTTCAAGGGGATGCTGCTGTGGTGTCAGTCCCTGGGATTATGGGCCAAGGTTTTCTTACTAGCTTACATGAATTTATTTTGTACCAGTAGGCACTGAAATAATTCAGTGGGATCAAAAATTGTACAAAAGTATATGTGTTGGGAGAAGGAGGGGCAGTGCCTACACCAATTAAGTTACCAAAATCCGATGACTTTGAGTTGCTCAGTGTTTGGGGCATTAAAGCAATCAAATCAAGCCCCTTGCCTGAGATCATTTCCACAGTTTCCCTCCTCACCTCTTTTATGAGTCTATATCCCTGACATTGTAAAATTATATAAATGTGATTCCTTCCATGCAAATCCAAAGTGAATAATACACAATGCACCTATGCCAATCTGAGAAAGGAAAAGTTTTCTAGAAATGGGAAAATAAATAAAAAAACAATTTGTTTCATTGTTTATGGAGTTTATAATATAATATGAACACCATCATATATCTTAGGTCTTTAGATCAGGAGGCTGGTGTTTCGTCTTTAAGATTATCCCTTGTTTTTCTCTCATCCTTTCCACCTATCAAACATTCCCCGGCTATAATGCCAAGCTAAAGAGCTAAGGAAAAGAGAAGGACAAATAGTAGCACAGAGTAGAAATTAGGAATGATTGAAATATACGGAAAGCATTGAAAAGTAACAGTAATGGTATGTGGGAGGCGTTTAAGTGTAGCTGTGGGGTTGGAAAAAGGAGTGGAACCTGGAAGCTTGTCTTGAATTTCAAGCACCCTCTCTCAAATTAAATTACGTTTATTTAGTGTGTCTGGGAGGCTGAAGGAGAACACCATGGACCTGAGTCCCATCCCCAGCCACCTCTTTGCACCTATATTGATAAGAGAGATGAGTGTCAAAGTATCACTAACTAGCTTTATGGCCTTAGGGAAGTCATTTAACTTCTCTGGGCCTCAATTTTCTCATCTGAAAACTGAGGTAACTGAACTAAGTAAACTAATTCCTTCCAACTCCAATATCCTATGAGTGTCTGTGAACCATAGGCTTGGTAACATTCACTGAGAATTGAATTCTGGCTGTGTTCATCATCTCTGCCTGGTTTGTGGGTATAATAAATATTCAGTGACTCGGCCAGAAACGCTAAAATGTAGGCTTTTGAGCTATCAGCCAGGATGGGAAGGTATAGGGTACCTTGGGAAGTGATGCTTTTTTTTTTTTTTTATGATGCCACAGTGTTGTTTTTTGTTGTCTCTTTAGGATTCAGAGGCTAGCTATGATTTTAATGATAATGACCATGATCCATTTCCCCGATATGATCCCACAAATGAGAACAAGTGAGTAAATGTGCAATTGGGTGAAATAAAGTACTTTACTATGGTTTTATCTTGTTTGAGAAAATTATACCATACATTTTATCCACATTTCAATGCTCAGAAAATGTTAATGCACAACATCCATACGACAATATTTTGTTGCTTTTAAAGCAGAAACCAAACTTTCTATTTTCATATTCCCACTAGTTTATAAAACCATATTTTCACTAAACTTCTTACATTATGAAATTCTCCTCTCAAATGTTACTGAATTGTTGTAGCTTTAGAAAGAATGTTTGAGACATAAAGAGTACACATTTTAAGCCCATCCCGCCCCTGAATTCCTTTATGAATTTTTTGCTCTTAGCAACATGCTTTATGTTAGTCATGAAAATAAATATATGTAAAGAAATGGATATGAACAATGCCCACAACTTCCGACGATAGCTACAGTCACCCTCACCAGTTCTCTCAGAAGAGCATGGCCAGACTCCAGACAAGAAAAAATGCCTCTGAGTTCTGACCCCCGAATCCAACGCAGTCTCCAGGGCATTGAGCCAGCGGGACGTCTCCTCCAGAGTCCCTGCTGCTATAAGGCCATAGGAAAGAGAGAGGAGACAGCACCCGACTCCCAGATTAACTCTCTCTCCCTTGAAGCCACATTGTGGTGAGAGAGGCCAAGAGCCACAGAGGCCAAGAGCACAGTCTTCTAAAGTGAGAGGTGAAAGAAAGACCCAGAGGCAAGAGACTTTCAACTTCTCTCCTACTCCCAAAGATACTTCA
Organism: Rhinopithecus bieti; assembly: GCF_001698545.2. Taxonomy (NCBI): domain Eukaryota; kingdom Metazoa; phylum Chordata; class Mammalia; order Primates; family Cercopithecidae; genus Rhinopithecus; species Rhinopithecus bieti. The sequence goes on along the minus strand of NW_016820218.1, from coordinate 1,455,260 downwards.
CCCTCTAGGCATGTGGACCCTCAAAGTGTCCATGCCCATGGGAGAAACCTTCTTTGTTCATACCGATGTTCTCACAGACATTAAGGAGACATTCAAACTTTCCTCTTCATTTTCTCTACACAGAAGAGACTTGCACCAAAATGATCAAAGCCAAGGTCAAAATTAGGGTTTGCTACTACAAGTGAGGATGGAAAAAGCCAAGCATCTAATAGCTCTTGGTATATGTCACATGAATGCTTCTCTCTTCTCTCTGGATGGCTCTGTCTCTTGGACTGTTACCCAACTTGGGTCAGACATGTCTGTCTCTGTCTCTCTCTCTGCCTCTCTCTCACTTGCTCCCTCCCTTATTCTCCCTCAGAACTCCAAAGTGGCTGGTGCAGTAATATGGATCTAAAGTTATTTCTTTCTTTGGGTAGTCCTCCCTCCAGAAAGCCAACAAACCCCAGGATGGAAGGCTGGGGCACATGGACTTGATCTCAACTTCTGGGTGTTTATTTCTTCCTTGGGGAGAATGGGAGGCTTGTGGATAGTTCAGGGATACGTATTCTTTCAGTACCATTTATTTCTTTGAGGTTGAGTAAAGGGGTTGACTGCAAATACCCCTTAGAGGTGAAAACATTCCAGTAAAAATACAATAGGAACCTCTGGCAGGGGTACCTTTGGAGGAAAGTGAGAGTGTCTCGAGAGCTTACAGCAGACCCTCAGACAAACTTTTCCCTGTATGTCTGAAGCAGGATAATGCAGGACCAGTAGGGATTTCTACTGTTCTGGGGCACAGCCTTGTAATGTAGTTATGGCTTTGCCAATTCCCAGAGGAGAGGGTGACCTGGGGAAATCACTACTTCTCTCTGCCTCTACTCCATTTTCTTCCCCTAAAATGGGTGATGACGTACCTTCTCCCTACGTTTCTTAAATGAACTTCCTGAGGAAATGGGTAATAAGTACTTGGAAGAAAGTACTTGGGAAATCTGTTCGTAGACACTTGAGTGCAGCTGAAGTGACTTAGATGGAGGCACTGGCTCTTTCCTAGGCAGTATATGGTCCTTCCAGGCAGAGCTTGAGTCTGGCCTCAGGACCCAGTGTGGGTGATAACTTGTGTGATGACTGCACAGTGGGCGAATTCTTGATGAAATGATATTCTCTGGAGTTTCTCCAGTCAGGAGATGGAACACTCAGACCTTCCTCAAAACAAAGGGGATCTCACAGCACAGCATTTTTAATAGTTGTTTTATGAATGTAATAATTCTAATAAAATATAATTTCCCTGACCCAGGGAGCTGCAAAGGCCTCAGGGAAGAAGCCGATATAATGCTATTTGTTTTGTGCCTAAAAGCTCTGAGCTTCCAGATCATGGTCTGCTGTGAACCTTCCACATAGCATTGAGAAAGCATGGCATAGCCCAACAGTTAAGAGCAGACTTGGGAGCCAAATTTAGGTCAAATTTTAGATCTGCCACTTAGTAGTTGGGTGATCTTGAGCAAATTATTTAACTTCTTTGTGCTTAAGTTTTATCATCTTTTGAAAAAGAATCTACTTCCTTGACTTAGAGGTATTAACTGATTATATATTATA